>NW_009598474.1:4253-44772 GCF_000690535.1 Cariama cristata | reverse complement strand
AATCTGTTCAGCAGCTAGCAACAAACGGAGGTGGTCTTCTAATTCTGCTTTATTTCGGTTTTGTCGGAGCGGGATGGCTCCCTTCACGGTTATCTCTAACGTTCTGAACGCAGAACGGCGTATCTAGGTTCCAGCAGTCAGCCTGAGCTTGTCCGTGCGGCATGCAGCTCGTTACTGTCAGAGGCCAAATATTTAATGTTCAAATGTGAATTGTTTTTTTCCCTGGAGTTGGGTGCAGCCTCATCCTTTCTGACACAGATAGCTTTGCACTTGGTGTATAGGGTCTTAGAGGAAAAGGAGAGCTTTGATGCACGTGTGACATACAGCAGGGTCTGTACTAAAGGCATTACTAGTATTTAGGTTTCTTAGAATAATAAATAAGTCGTTGTTGCTGGGTTTTTTTCCCCTTTTTTCTTTCTTTGCACGCAACTATACTAGCAGAGATTGTTTTTTTCTGACCTGCTTGCTATTATGCCTCCATTGAAGATAAGGACCTTTGTAGTGGAGGTTTGTATTGGAGTTTTTCCCAGATCCGGTCAGGTAAAATTGATCACCGTAATGTAAACTAAATGGACAGGGTGAGCTATTCAAGGGAACTTCACCTGAAGCAGATATATTTGAAAATACTTACCTGTCAGGAATTAGCAGTGTGAGGGGAAGGGAACAGAACATCTGGATCTAAAAAGAGTATTTCTGGGTTAAATGCCAGTATTGCTTTTTGGAAGCCCATATAAGAGGGAACAAGTTTTCTGAGTCTCTTCTAATACTCTTAATTTTGTGGTCATGACAGGTTGATGACATTCATGTTACCCGTGCTTGGTGGTTTTGTTTGTGGTTTGGTTTTTTTTTTCTTTTATCCCCAGTGAAGCTTATATAGAGTTGGTAGAGAACTTAACTTTCTTTTGCTGTGATTAAAATGAGCAAGTTTAAATAATTTTTTTTGTTGTTCAAAAACATTCTTTTAAATATGCTGTCTGAAACAAGGGAAACTCTTGTCTTGTTGATCTACACTTGTTAAAAACTGCCTATTTGAACTTAAACATTTTTGTTTGGGTTTTTTTTTGCTGTTCCAGCTGGCTTTTTAGCCTCTTAAAAATAATAAGTAAATGTATAACAGGTGCTAATTAATAGTAGTATGGTACTCTGCATTTTTATTCATGTATTTATTCTTACAAGCAGGAGGAGTCTTCAGGGCTGTTGGTCAAGGAGTATCACAGAGGAAGAGGCCTTTTTACTTCTGGGTGATTGGTGAAAGAATCTTAAGCATCCCTATGGGATGGTTTGCTTGAGAACATGTTTGAGACTATAAGAAGAAGCTGTTCTTCTTCTGAGCTGGGTCTAAGACAATATTGCCAGGTGTTGGTAGAAAAGGGGATTTATTGTGTAGTCTGAGAATAAGTAGTATTCATCGGTGTGACCAGTCAAAGATTATATTCTGGTGGCCCAAAGCCTACGTGATGTGCCAGCCTACCTAATTCCTGCATTGCACCAACAGCCGTTCAGGTACTTATGCTCTTTCTTTTTGTTAATTGATGTTCTCTATAGCGTGCTTTAGGCAGGTACGGTCCTTTGTTCTAGTTCTAAAATTAGAGTTAAGACCTGACTTCAGTGACCTGAGCGCTTCTTCCTTCCATCTGTGGGGAGTCCATAGTCCTTCTGGCATATGCTTTCTCCTGCTGGTGAGAATGCTGCCATTGCTTTATTTCTACACTTTGTTTTCTTTCTATCTTAAAAAACAAACAAAATGTCACTTCATTGTATTTGGGATTTTTTTTTTTTTTTTTTTTGGTCTTATAGTGCTGAATTGCACATTTTGTACCTTAGCTGCCTTTTGCTGGAATGCTGAAAGAAGAAAAAATTTTCCAGGAGAATCATCTTCTCTGTACCGGAAAAAGATGAAAAACATGAACTCTTGACTAGTGAGAGAAGCACCATGTTGTATGTTTAAATTTACAAGCAGTTAGGTCATGGTGCTGTGGTTTGGTACGTTGGAATTTTGGGAGTAGTAAACGCTGAAATGCTTTGGCTCCTGTGGAGTTGGACAGTTAGTGGGTCTGCCTCCTTTTAAACTTCTTGACCACTCTGCTTCCTGAATTACTTTTAAGCATAACTCACACCTAGATTTTGAACTTGGAACAACTTTTGCTGGGTGTGCCATGATGAATTTTGCAGATAGCTTTTACATCAAAACTCTTCAAAATAACTGTAGCCTTTTTTTTTTAAAGTATTTACTTTTGTGTTTAGTTTGTTATGCCTAGGAGCTGCCTTCATGCAAAAAGAGAGAGAAGGTAAGGAAACAATGAGAGGACACCTAACACCTGAAGCACAGAATACTTCCTGACAACTGTTACTCTGAAGTCTAAATTCCGTTTCATTTCAGTGCTACTGTTGCACTTCTGCAAAATGTTAAGTTAGACAAAACTTACCTAGTTTCGCAAAAGGCTCACAAACGGGAGCAGGAAGTTACTACAAATAAATTATTAATCTGATCTTTTGTCAATTTAAAATTTTAAAAATTGTAGGCTCATCTGGCTGCTAGTGCCTGTAATTTCATTGGTTAGGGATAATCGTGATTGTTGTATTCTCTCATGTTTTGTACAATAACTTAATGTGTTCTCTGCTAAATGTAAAGTTTGTTCTCTATTTGCCATGAAACTTCTAAAATGTGTAGTTACCCAAAATAAGTCACAAAGGCTTAATTTTCCTGGCAGTATCTGATCTCTGATTCTCTCCTTCCTCTCTCTTCCCCTTCATCTGTGAAAATAGCTCTGGAAGTTTATTTCTTTAACTTTCTGACAAGTATGCAGTCAGAAAAGAAGGTTACAGTAGGCGTGCGTCCTCTGTGGTTGGCAGCTGTGGGGAAGGATATCATTTTGGTTAGAAAATGAATTAATGCATCTGTGTTTTGGTGGTGAGACAGGGCAAAGTTGTGGTGTTGTTGTGAGTGGTTATGTCTCTGTGCTTATTGCTTTAGAATGCAATAAAGTAACATTGGTTGAGGTTTCTGGTCAGAGGTATCTGAGTGGAGGTTTCCTGCAGGCTTGTTGTGCTGCCTCTAGTGTTTGTTCTCCCATTTCAGTAGTTCAGGGAGAATAATTAGGCAGAACTAATGAGATGACCTAATGGAGGGAAGTTCAAATTTCCCACCGGTCTAGCAAGATGTATCAGGAGTTGAACAAATGCTGGAGTGGGTGTCAGGGAAGCAGTGGGAGTTCCGGAGCTGTAGAAGGAAAGAGGGGGATAGGCTTCCTCTTTCTGTTTGGTGATGGTGAGCTTGGACTCTCTTGTCTAGCTACATTGTGTGTAGTTTGGGAAAATGAATGATGGTGTGGGAAAGAAACCGAATTAAGGGGGCAAATTTTTTTATTTTGAAGAATAATTATTGCTAATAGCCTTGTTTTGTAATAGCTCAACAGGAGGACTTAATTTTGGAACTCTGGGCTCTTCTACTGCTACAGCAACTACATCAGCTCCTTCAGTGGGCTTTGGGAGTGGACTTTTTGGATCAAAATCAACCACCGGCTTTACACTAGGAGGCACCAGTACAGGTAGAAAAAAATTCTTGTACACCAGAAATTTGAATCAACAGTGAACAAATATATCGTATGTACGCTAAAACTGGGTCATCATAACGTGCTTACTTTTTTTACAGTGGTTCTGTAGCTCAGAGTATTGCTTAGGTAGTTTTGTAAAAAGGCTTCATTGAACAGTTTAAAAGGTCATTCATTGAGAATTATGCAGTACCAATGCTGCAGAAACACAAATGCAGTTGCCAGAAAACTCTGTCTGGGCCTATGTGTAAATTGTTCCGTAGTATGAATCCTGGTGTTTTCTAGAAATGTAAATCTTCATCCAGGATGCTCAAAATTACTATTTAAGATTGAGGTATATTTTGATCTGAAAAACATTTGAAAACATTTTGAGATTGTTAATACTTGTAATGTGATGTTTGTAATGCAGCAGTAGTAAACGGTTCTGGTTTTGTTGTTTGGGTTTTTTTTTAATGTTAGCAGTAGCATGAAGAAATTTATTAATGTTTTCTTAGGTGAACATACAGATTGTTGCAGGAGTATTGGAGCGCAAAAGAATAAAACTTTTCTGACTGGAGGTATTTTTTTTCAGCCATCATGCTGATGTAACTTAATGAATTTTGCTCTGGCTCCAGTATTGTTGGACAAAATGGTCTTTTTTTTTTTTCTTCTATGCTGGTATGAGTAGATAGGGAGAGTTCTAAGCAGCAATCTACTAGAAATAAAAGCAGCAGTAGACTGAAAGCCTGTATTACTGTGTTTGGCTGCATTGGGGTAATTTTCTTTTAGCTCTCAATGATTCTTTTGATCTTCTCATCAGATGTTTTTTAAAATATTAAATAGATAACACTGTGTTCAAAATAATATCTTTAAATTACCAGTGGGGCAGAAACCCTAAATCAAGACACAGGATTTTACAAAGTCTTTGGACTCTGATCGTCTTCACTATACTGTAAATCTGCTGTTTTACATGCTAGTGTTAGGTACTGCCATATGGCTGAAAAAAAGTACTTGATAGAATTACTAGTTTCCATGTTTTTGTTTACCTTCGTTTGTTTGAAATTTCAAACAATTTGCTATACTGCTGTGTTAACGTCAGCTTCACTGTTAGCAGATTCTTATACAGAAAAACATCATTTTTCTTTAAGTCAGTTATGCTTTGATTTGTGCTGCTCGTGCTTACAAATACTGTTTTCTATTTTTTTTTTTGCTTGCAACATACTACAGAAAAAACACATATAATAGTCTACATATTATCTCATAATGTTGTGTTACTTCAGTGTCTTGTTGCATGTTTTTTACTATCATAGCTGCTCTGTGGTCTTCAGTTACTATTCTTATCCTGTTTGTTTGCTTTCATTCTTAAAGCAGGAACAGCAACAACTATTGCTACAGGACTGACACTAGGTAAGGACCTAATTTGGATTTTAATGTTATACGGGCAAAAAAAGTACAGATAGATCTTTTGTGTAATGTAGAGAGTTAGTGGTCATGTGAGCTTTTTCCCATCTTTTTTTAAGATTGTTTTTTTAGATTATCATTAGACACAATTGCCAGTCCATGATTAAAGCCCACTGGACTACTAGGAATTCTGGAGGACAAATGCCTATGCAGTTAATGTAAACCTTTGAAATTTATCCAAAAGTGCTATGAGAATATTTTACTTGATGCAACTGATCTCGCATGCTGTGTTGCTCACGATGGTTAAATGGGAATAGTTCAGAACAGAAGGTGAATTGAGCATTCATTCTCAAACAGAATGTTCTAGGAGTGATATTTGGTTTTGGATTTCTTTTAGGCACGCCTGCCACCACATCAGCAGCTACCACAGGCTTTAGTTTAGGTTTCAACAAACCTGCAGGTTCGGCCACACCATTTGCTTTGCCTGTTACTTCTACCTCAGCAGGTGGCCTATCATTGTCATCTGCTCTTACATCAACTCCTGCAGCAGGTAAGAAAATGTTTAAGAGTTTTGGGGGGTTTTGTTTGTTTTTTACCAATAAAACTTTATGGTAAAACAGTTCTAAAAAAAGAAAGAGAGTGTAGTATTCATATAATTTTATGGTACTTTAATAAGAAGGTTCATTGGACTTGACTAGTTCTATATTTGGGTACCCTAGTACAGATAGATCTACGGGCACCATACCATGTGATGTAGGCAGCATATAATCTGAGTCATTAGAAGTTTAGCAAGAGCTGATTCATCATGTAGAGTTATTATTTTTATTATTGTTAACCCCACTGAAGGTTGAAAGCTTCCTACTTCCACAGCTGAAAAGTTTGGAAAATGTCTGCCTTTTGTAGATGGTCTGAAATGGTTAACTAGTAGTGGAAACAAGGTTATTCCAGTGTACTTCTCATACTGGCACACACCTGTCATCGTATTTAACTCAGCTAAACTGCACCTTGCACGATGGTGATTAAGACTGGAGTTCATTTTTCTTAACCTTAGGAATCTGCATTTGAGCTCAGCTATCTGTGCCCTCTGTGCTCTGTCCCTTTATGCCTATGGTCTTTCTCTACTCAATTCTTCCCTATCCTACCAAAAGCTGGGATGCTTAATTCCCATTCAAGCTACCAAGGAAATGTTCTTGTATCATTTGTCTTGTGTAAAATATTTTAATGTTTAATGTAAAACATTAACATTTCAGCATTTTAATATAAAAAGTCGATAGCACTTGTTAGATCCATTATGCCGTAAAATAAATTCTGTGCTAGATTCTAGATTCTCTAGTGTTCTGGGTGACTATCAAAAATGTTACATAGCTGTGGGTAAATATGGACTAATCGGGATTATGGTATTGTAGAACAAAACAACATAGTTCAAAAGTCTCTACGGCTTTGGAAAGTCTGCAGGAAATAAAAACAACACTTGAGTTTATTATCCAATTACAATAAAGCTGCTGTTCAGACCTTTCAGTTATTTCAGATTGTCTCTGGGCGTATTTGAATACAGTGTCTGCATGGAACTGGTTTGCTTTCTCTGCAGGAACTACTGGCTTTACATTAAATTTGGGTGGCACAACTGCTCCGACTACAACTGCCTCCACAGGCCTTTCCTTAGGAGGAGCCTTAGCGGGTTTAGGAGGTTCACTCTTCCAGAATACAAGCACAGCAGCAACAGGTGAAAGTTATTTTAGTTTTTATCTGCCTTCTGTCTCAAAACATTGTCATTTAATGTGTGATTGTATAAATTCATAATGTAAGATTTAGTTTATATAAAATCTTAACACAGTGAAAGTGTAATTTTTAAGTGTTACAGTTGAGAACACTGTTGCTATCCATGGACAATAAAAATGAAATCTGAAATACTTGGCTTCTTTCTCATTCTTAAATTCCCTTGTACTTAATACTTTTTTTAAGAAATGAAAACACAAGGAAGTCTGTGTCATTGCCATAATTGTCTCAAGGAAGTTGATCGTAAATGGGAGAGGGCAATGATACACAAGTATCTCCTTTAACTGTGGAGAAGTTGAAAGCTCCTAATTTTGGTGGCTTTTGGTTTGAATAAAATCTTTAACTGTTAGTATTGTCATGTCACGGTTTCCTGTCTTTCAGCTCTAGAGGAGAAACCTGTTGCGCTGTGTTGTAGTCTTGGTAACACTGCTCAGAAGGATACTTAAGATGCTGATGATAAGTTAGCTGTCGAATTAGCTACCTAGTAATGTGAAGAAATTACATAAACCACTTGTGTACAGTTGTATGAAACTTCATGCAATCTGGTTTTTTTCTCTGTTTATTTTGTGTATTTTCTTTAATCCAAAGGTAGTAAATGGACAGTGAAACTGCAAGCAAGATTATACATACTTTTAGTTTAAAATAAGTTTTAATTATCAGCCTTTTAAGTGCAGAAATTCTGTTTGGGTTTCTTGTAGGACTTGGGCAGAATACTTTGAGTTTGACTCTGGGGACAACTGCAGCTCCTT
The DNA here is from genome assembly GCF_000690535.1 of Cariama cristata. NCBI lineage: Eukaryota > Metazoa > Chordata > Aves > Cariamiformes > Cariamidae > Cariama > Cariama cristata. The sequence goes on along the minus strand of NW_009598474.1, from coordinate 37,316 downwards.
CAACTACTGCCAATGAAGGTCTTGGTGGCATTGATTTTAGTAGTTCTTCAGACAAAAAGAGTAAGTTTGTTTTAAAACATTCGTAATTTTTTTTTTAATTGAGAAAATTATCGGAGCACTATAGCAAAGACACTATTTCATTGTGTTAGGAATGTGGAATTAAAGCTGACAACTTTAACTTTTTATTTTCTCTCCTCTCTGACAAGGCATTTCAGTTAATTTCATTCTTCGATATTGTGCTTGTACAGAAGAATGAGATTTTTGTTGCAAATGCAGTGAATTTATTTCTTTAAAATAAGGATAAGCCAATCTGATACTTGAGAACCGGGATCTCAACCCTTCAGCCTTTGGGCAGCGAGGGCCGAGAGGGCCGTTTGCTGCAAAGCCGTGGGGGATTTCTGAAGAGCTGTGTGTCAAATAGCCCCTAGAGGGGGGAGCAGCGCTGTGTCGAAGTTGTGCATTGCAAGTACGAAAAGTACTCGCTTGAAACCAGCTTTCTCCAACTCTTACAGATAGTAAGCTTAGTTTCTTTTTTTGAAAGACTGCACAATAAAAATGTCCTAATTTTAGCTGTTATTCTTCAAAGCTGTATTTCTGGTGGTGCTTAGATCTATCTGATACATTCTATCAGGTTGTTAAAACCAGTTATTAAAACGTCACCTCTGTGGTAGCTTTAAAGTAGTTAAGTAAGGGAATATTGAGCCCTGACATATGGACACTTATTAATTTCTCTTGCTTTTATTCTTCCAGAGTAAACTCAACTAAAGCTGATTCTAAAATATGCATTTTCTCTGGGGAGTTAATACTGTTAAATTAATCCCTTGATTCCATTCAGGAGCCAAATTTTAAATTAGGTATGCCAATAGCTAAAAGAGAACGAAATAAAGAAACTCTATGAAACTGTCTTTACAGACTAACGTAAGTTGTGGAGACAGCTCTTCATACTTGTAGAAGAGATAGCATATTGACTGTCCAAACTGGAGTGCTCTGAATGATGTTGATTGTTTTTGGAGTTTATTACTGAAACTGAGTGTGGTGAAAAAGCTCCAATTCCTAGGTTTTTATGGGATTTCCATTACTATAATATTAGGATATCACAACACTTCCATAATATACAAGCATCTTAAAATGAGGACTCGAGAACCAGAGATGCAAAATGTACTTCAGTCTGGCATCTGTCTCTCAGTGTTGTTTTGCCCAACTCTTAGGGTGAAAACTTAAATGAGTACCTGAATTCCACATATGTTGCATAGTGGAACTGGGTGGGTTGGACTGTCGGTGTCAGGATGGTAAGCAGAGATCCCTTAGCTAAGCAGTGGGCAATGTTCAAGGAGACTGTTTTTTGATTTTTTTATTCTTTTTTTTGTCTTTTAAATTTAGGAGTATTTCCTATAATAGATAGTGCTGGCTTAGGCAGCTCTGACAAATAACCCTACCTGTGTGCTGCTACTCGGTTCTATCAATAGTTGTTTGTACTGCTATGTGAGGACCTGTGTTAAGGTTTGAGGATGGTGGTTTTATGGTTTTGAGGTTTTTACTTCTTCCTTCCTTCCTGAAGAAAAGGAAGGAGGAGATGTGACTATGAAAGAAAAGTGCCCTAGGAATTCCAGGACAGATATGGAGTAGCACCTGTGTTCTGTCTTCTGGAGTTGAAGACTGTCTAGTATTTCTTTAAAATACAGCTGCAGGAAAAGAAGCTGTTCTTACACGTATTTTCATCATATTTAGTAAAAAGAATGTTAAAAAAAAAGATGTAAAAACAGGAGCACTCACTTGTCCAGAAAGTAGCACAACCTGATTTCAAATCTGTATATTTTAGTTTGTAAGCAATGTTCAGATGTACACCAAAAAAAAAAAAAGTGGCTGGCTGGAGAGAGAAAGGAAAGTATACTTAGTTTTCTGCCTAATTTTTCCTTTTTTTTTTTTGTTTTCTTTGTCCAGTTTCGTGTAGATTTCTTTTTTCCCTTAGCAAATGGCATAGGAAATGGTTGTGAGACTCCAGGCTTTCTAATGTACTGGGTGACAGAGTCTGCAGACAATTTTAAGTAGATGTTGCTTCTAAAAGTAGTAGCTTCTCCTGGCAGGAGCACTGGTTTGTGCAGGGCGAAGTGTTTGTGGCACTGGCATTAGCTGCATAGCTACTTTCTACCTTGGTGGCACTGAGAGGGAACTGGGGATGTGAATTGCAGCTAGCTGAAGAAGATGAAGCCCACTTCTTGTGATTTCTGAGGGAGTGTTCTTCCTAGCAGACTGCTATGGTATGGGATACAATTGCTGCCCCTGGCCATGCCTAGAAATAGTCAGGGCCTGTGTTATGCACAATATTGTTTTCAGTTCTGTTCTATTACTCAGAGGCATTTGGCATCTTGATCCACAGATGCGTAGTTTGGCATGTGTAGGTGGTAGGTAAGCAGTAACGTCTTCAGTTCCGTAAAACCTCATTTATTACTGGACTTAACACAATAGCAGAATTATTAGGGAAGTCCAGTGGGCAAACCTTCCTTACCTTTGTATTTGAGAGGAGACTGCTATTGCTGAATTTAAACACTTGAATGTTTTGGGAATGCAGGTCTAAGTAAGTTGTGGTTGCATAAGCAGGAACAGATTTCTTGCACAACTGCAGTTGCTTACATGTTTGTAGTGACTTGCATAGTGACACAAGATGTTTTGCATTACTATGTGTGCCCAGAAATTAGCACCTCGACTGTTAAACCATTGTTTTTGGTAAGATACTTATCCGTGAAGGGGGAGTAAGTTAAAACCTTCTTTCTTTTATGGCTAGGCTAGTCTCTTCCTCTTATCAAGAGAAATCAAGCAGATTGTAGTCATTAGTTCTTCCCTAAAACCTCATTAAGGTTGTTTTGTTTTATTCTTCAAAATGACCTACAGTTCTTATTTTCTAGGTGACAAAACAGGAACAAGACCAGAGTAAGTGTCAGATTTTCTTTGCATTCCATGTCTTATTAGAAAACAGCTAAACTAAATGTGTTGGCTTTTCTACTACTTCAGTCTTGAAAAAGCCATAAATGTAAAAAAACAACTTTTGCAATATTGCCAATTTAGTAATGGTGGTTCATCATTTTAGACATTGCAATTTTTCCATCAAGCTGTAGGTAATTACATTTATCTGGCATCTGCTATAGACTGATCATGTGGTCTGAAAAATGGTTTCTGCAAACATGTATAATGCTTATGCCACAGGCTTGGACCCTGGCATGGTATCTGTGTGCGTTAATCCAAATCGTTACTAGTTGCGACATACGTGCAATGGGTGCAAAACTGTGTGATCAGTCACTTGAACATTTTCATGATGTTTAGTAGTCATGCAAAAATGTTTGGCAGTATTAAGGCACCATCTAAATGTGCATTGTCTCTTGTAGAGATAGCAAAGCACTGAAGGACGAAAATCTACCTCCAGTAATCTGTCAAGATGTAGAAAATCTACAGTAAGTAGTGTTTTTTATTTATGATTAGCCAAAGTATTGTATAATGTCGATGCTCTGTGACAAAAACACTCTACTGCAGGCTGCATGCAGGATAACTTACTAGCCCAAGGCCTTTCTGAAGGTTAACATTCAGAACAGAGTAGATGGATAGTTCTAGTAGCTGAAGTCTTAGGCAGTTTTTCTTTCAGCTGCACTTTTCCGTACATTTATGCAACAAATACGTTCTTAGAATCTGATCCATCTCTCCCTGGGAGTATTAGGCCTGTTGCACATGCATAGTAAGTATTGAACCTTGTGTCTATATTGCATGTACATCATGGATCTCGTATGGAATAGAGAGAATGACAAAAGAACCTTCCCTCAGGCAGGAAGGAGGCAGGTTGTGGACTAGTCAAAGAGGCTGTATGTCACTCTACGTGGGAGTTCAAAGTAGTAATCGCTTTTACATAGATGCTATATATTTTTTTTTTTCTCTCTACATAAAAAAGATATACGTCTTAGTTTGTCACAGTTCAGCATAACATGTTTAAACACTTGCTATTGAAGTTTAGGTGTTTTTTTGGTGGTTTTTTTGCAGTATTAGCATGCTAGGAGTTATACTATGCTCTACAGTAATTTTTCTGTTTAGTACTTGATTTTGGATAAAAGAATTTAATAGCTATTTAAATAATGTGACCAACAGGTGAACATTTGGGTACTTCAGGTTCAATATATTATGTTTCTTTCCTCCCCACGCCCTTTTTTTCCAGGAAATTTGTGAAAGAACAAAAACAAGTTCAGGAAGAAATTAGTAGAATGTCCTCTAAAGCAATGCTTAAAGTACAAGAAGACATTAAAGCTTTGAAACAACTTCTGTCTGTAGTTGCCAGTGGATTACAGAGAAACACTCTTAATATTGACAAGCTGAAAGTGGAAACTGCACAGGTATAATTGAACATAAATTTTGTTATGTAGAGTTTGTGTGTTGGTTATTTCACATAGAGCAGCTAGCCTTCTTTATCAGTCAAGTTAACACGTGTGTCCAAACTAAAACAGTTGTAAACAAAATGAAAAATTGAATCCCTTCTAATCTATTTGAAGTTACTGGGCGAGACTGAAATCCATGATGTCAGTATTTTCAGATTAAGTACAACACCAATAAAATGACTTTTGTTCAGGAAAGCACTCCTACATAGCAATGGCAAGAGAAGGGAGTGTGTGCCCGCTTTAGGTCAGTTTCAGTTATATCTTCAGCTGCTAGTGAAGACATATTTGTAACAACGTGCTGGACTCTGGAGCCGCAGAAATGCAAGTATGTTTTCTTCTGATGACTTTTAAAAAAACAAACAAAACCCACCCCATAACATTTCAGGGACCAAAATATCTTAATTAGCACTAGTATTCATTTAGTGAACTTGAGTCACAACTCTGTCCACCAGTCTGCATCTTAACTGTGCAGTCAGTTTGAGCTCAAGTTTTGATGCCAGTGCTTTTCAAGTTAAGTTCTGTACCACTCTATTTCCTCTTGGCATGTCAATGCTGCTTGCTATATAAATAAGTGTATTTTTTTCTAAGGTAAAAATGTCAATGTTTTTTCTGTATCTTGTGATACAAAGAGGAAACTATAGTTGTGCCTTGCCAACAGTTTTCTGTGAAAACAAAAACTTGTTACTGATATTCTAAGATTTCTCTAAATGATGTAATTGAGAATAATTGTAGAACCAGGCCATGAGAAATTCTTAATGGTAGAGTTATTAAGAAGTATTAAACAGAAGTGTATGCTGTAATTATCATGCATAAAAAGATCATTTCTGTAGAAAGAGAGGCATTTTTTTTGAACTAATCTCTTTTTAAAAGGCAAAATAATTTTTTTGTTCCATTTCTTCTTTTAGATGTGTTACTTCCTTGCACTTGACTGTTGCTTTTTTCTGCCTAGTCCTCAATAATTGTAACAAGATTTCTGAACTACTGTAGAAATTAGATCTTGTCTCTGACAGTTTAGCACAATATTTTCTCAACATCTGAGAGCTCAGTGTGCTTTCAGTATGTACCGTTGTTTGTTCTTTCCCCAAACTTCTGTTGGTATTTGCAGTTCTCCAACTTTCTGGCAGTCTATTCTTTGAAGAATTTCTGGTCAAATTCTATCACAATGTTAACTTAAATATATGAAGAAAATATTTTTATATGAATGAACAGTAGAGTTGTAGCTATTTTTCTTTTTGAACGCTTCATACAGAACATTATCGTTTATTAATTGTCCCTATTTATTTAGGAGCTAAAGAATGCAGAAATAGCATTACGAACACAGAAAACTCCTCCTGGTCTCCAGCATGAAAATACAGCCCCAGCAGAGTGAGTTACTGTTATTCATAAAAAATAGTCAATAATATAACTTGGAGAAGAGAAAACTCCGGGGAGACCTTCTTGCAGCCTTTCAATACTTAAAAGGGTCTTGTAAGGAAGATGGGGACAGATTTTTTTTTTTTTAAAGTAGGGCCTGTAGTGACAGAACAAGGGATAATGGTTGTAAACTGAAAGAGGGTAGATTGAGACTAGATAAAAGGAAGAATTTTTTTTATGATTGAAGTGGTGAAATGCTGGAATAAGCTGCCCAGAGAGGTAGATGCCCCATCACTGGAAACATTAAAGGTTGGGTTGGATGGGGCTCTGAGCAGCCTGATGTGGTTGAAGATGTCCCTGCCCATTTCAGGGGGAGCAGACTAGATGGTCATTAAAGGTCCCTTCCAACCCAAAGCATTCTATGGTTTTAGAAACTGCGTAATATGAAATTTGTTTCTGCTTCTTGTAACATTTCTACTGAATGCTTCATAGAATCAGTGTGTTATTTCTACACTTAATTTATCTTTGTCTCATAGACATGAGAAATACAGTCTTTACTTTCTTTCCACTAGTAGAGGGATGTCAAGAATGTCATAGAACATAACTGTTGTAATTACTTAAATGAAAATTGGCAGCTAATATAGATCAGATTTAAAAAATAGTGCAAACTAGTGAAGTTTAATCATACAATTTCATTGTTTTACTCATCCAGCTACTTCAGAATCTTGGTCGAGCAGTTTGAAGTACAGCTGCAGCAATACAGACAACAAATAGAAGAACTGGAAAATCATCTTGCTACTCAAGCAAATAATTCACACATAACTCCACAAGGTAAATGTTTCATACATGAAGATTAAGAAATCTTATACCTGTAAGAAAAAGTTATTAATTAATCTCCTCTTTTGTTATTGTTGGCTTTTTCATTTAATGTACAGAAATAAGGTTCAGATAGGTTCTGCAGTTGTTCAATGTGAAGATTTGGAATGAAAGGTTAAATTCATAAAGCTCAAGAACCTTTTTAAGATGGATCCAGTTCCTGAGGTGTAATTTGTAAGCCTGGCTTGTTTTGACATCCACTATATCCATCTCCCTTCAGCATCTAGCTGTTCTAAGGCTGATGTCTGGCACCTTCTGTCTTGCACTAGACTGTCTGACCAGAGAAATACAGGTGTCTGCTCTGCCAGCCCCAGATCAAAATGGGAATTTTTCCTTAGTTTGGAGCCTGTTGGTATTGCCTTCAACTCTGACTGAGATAATTTAGTCTGGTTTCCTGCCACATCATTGAGTCTTAGGAGAATCTCTCTGGTCAGAGAATACTAACTTCTGGACAGTAGTCTTCTGGTTGGTTACCATACCTGTGATCATAGACATTGTTATCTTCTGGGCCATTTTAGGTACAGGTCCTGCGATAAGCAGTGATTTCAAGTGCATGTCTTTTTGTGCCAAATGATACTTTAACATCTCGCCATCACAGAATGGTACGTAGACTCTGGACCTTATACCTCAAAACCAAGAGAACTGTCTAGACCTAGCTTCCAGAATGGAAGATCTGCTGAATCCTGAGGGTCCTCTGTCTTTGTGTGATCTTCTTGTCTGTTCAGAGTATGAGGCATGCCATCACAGATTTTCCTCAGTTTTTTCAGTGGTTTCTGCTATAAACTAAAGGTTCCTTGCTTGTGTGGGCCAGGTTCAATCTGTTGTGCCAGCATGCTCAGACTGTCAGCAAATGATCCAGTGATGTAGTCAACACTGTATTGCATATGTAGCCTGTACCTTACAGGAAAAACTTCCTTTACCCTACAGGACACCATGACCCAGAATGTCTTAAATTTTGAAATGTTTAGTATCAAAAAATTGCCTCCAGTCTCTTTTAGAAACTTGTGGCCAATCTTCCTAGATACCACTGCCTCCACAACCCTGCAGGCTGGCATGAGATTCATTCCCCACCTTTTCTTTTTCAGAAAGAAATGCAAATTGTAATGGAGAAGTTCCCAGGCAAATCTTTTCAATTCAAGAATCATTGCTAGACCTATGTGTCTTCAAGAACTTGATAGCTACTGTTTGTATTTCAGTAGGTTATATGCATCCTTCAGAGGAAATGCAGAAGCTGATCTTTTTGCAGTAAAAGACCACTTCAGCACTTTTCTGTCGTCCATTTTCGTACATTGTTTCAGTGCTTCTTCCAGAAAAGCATTTTTTGTCAGCAGATGCCTCATTTTGCCAAAACCTTTGAGATTTCCCCTTTAATCTTAAAGTTTTGCATTAGTTGGGTCAGTGCACTGAAAACACTTTATCTGTATGGAAAGTAGGATATCCTAATTCTAAGACTTCATGTAGGCAAGAAGCTCCCTGTTGTTTCTCTGTTTATGATATGCTTGTGGGTAGAACTAGCATAAGAGTTCCTGTGATGCTTGTTAATCATGTCTTTAAAATTTAAGTAAAGCTTCCATTCTACTGCTTTCTCTTTGGCACAATCATCTGAACACTTAGCTGTGCTTTAAGTCAGAAAGAGTAGAAGCTATATACAAACGCAAGAAAATCTGATTTAACTATATTTATGTAAAAACCAATGAAATAAAGTGTTCCTGTGTAATTAGATAAAATTAGGTTAAATAATATTGTTTAGCTTTGCTAAATGATAAATCTTCAGAAATGAATTACCATGTATATAAAAATAAATCTGAGAAAGGAGTACTCTTCAAAGTAAAGTTTGAAGCCCTCTCAAAAAGTAGGCCATGGGTGATTTGCGGCACTCAATTGCTCTCAAAGTCTGTATTTCTTAGAGACATCAACTTATTCTCATGCAATTGTTTTTGTGCTTTGTGCTGTAGGGGTTTTGGGTGGGTTTCTTGCTGCAGTATAAATGCTGAATCTTTTCTCCTGGTAGAAAGATTGTCACTTACCAATGTTTTATATCCTTCTTACAGATTTGTCTATGGCCATGCAGAAAATCTATCAAACATTTGTAGCTCTAGCTGCACAACTTCAATCAATACATGAAAATGTAAAGGTATGTTGTTTTGATATGTATTTGGTGAAAGAACTACAAAGAGTCAGTTTTTGAAAATATATTATATTTTCAGGTTTGGTTTTTTTTTTTCCTGTTAATTTAACTCCCTTTAAAAATTTTCAAACTGTCCTGGAAGAATGCTTTGATTAAAAAAAAAAAAAGTAGCTTTTGTTCAGCTAAAGTGTAATTTGAATTAGTTACTTAGAGTGATGATAGCAACTCACCACAATCATTTAGGTTACAAAATGTTTTTCATTTAACTTTTTTTAATTGTTGATCAGTTTTTGAAATGTCTGTCTTTGAGCTCATGCTTGTGTGTTTTGCTTTTTGCCCAATGACCTTTTGATCTCAAGCAAAGATGATGTAAATCTAGTCTTACTCAAATAGGTAACAGAAAAAAGTAGATATTCATATGTAAGATTTTCCAACATACCAAAGAATTTTGCTGACAGTGGTGTTCTGGCTTGCCTAATTTTTTTCAACCTGTTTTTCATGGAAAGTCATATGTGTAGGAAAAAAAAAAGTACTGTGAAAAAATGCTGAGATATCAAAGGTCCTAGTTAGGCTTGGTTTTTTCCATCATGGAGTCCGGCTTGAATTTCTTATTTACAGTTTTGGACATATTGACATTTTGTCAATGTTCTACAATCCATAAATTTTTCTTGATCATCAGAACCCTTCTTGGTTACAAAAAAACCCCAAAACGTGGAGAACAGTGCAAGTGTTTGGGATTGTTTCTGCTAAGTGACTTCCTTTAATGGGAGTAGCTCTGTAAATCTTCTGCTTCTTTCCTTCTCAAAGATTCTTCTGAACAGTATTGCTAGTTGTGTAAACATCTGAAATTTTTTACTTCTCCTGAATAAAGCTCAGGAATACTGAGGATCTTGTATGAACTGGATTCCTTGCATTGCATTGCTTCTGTCAACATGGATATTAGCTGGTTTAAAGCTACCTGCCATCAGATATTTGTGCTGCTCATAACTTGGTTTTGGTACCACACATAGAATATATCAGCACTTCCATAATTTTGGCAGAATTACACAAAAAGGATCCCAAATGTGTTCTGGGCTCTCCGCTTCTGAGGTCTGAGTATAGCCTGAACTTACGCAGTGGTCTTTCTGAGGCTTTGAACAACCTGGTCTGGTGGAAGGTGTCCCTGCCTGTGGCAGGGGGGTTGGAACAAGATGGTCTTTAAGGTCCCTTCCAACCAAACCTTTCTATGATACATTATTGTTGTTCAATATGGAAAGCTGGATTCATAAGCAAGTATAAGCAATAGTATCCTCAGTACCTTGTCAGCATGGCTGAATAGGAAAGACTTCACTTCAGCTTAAGAAGTGTTCTGTCACCTGAAACTGAGGAGTTGGTTTGATTTTTTTTTTTTTGCTTTATTTTGGGGAATTTTTTGGAGATTTTAATGTAGTGGGTGGACATGAAGGCTGATATTTTGGAAGACAATTAGAACTAAATTTTCAAAAATTGGAGAAATGAATATACTGCTTGAGTGAATCCATCATTCTGACCATCTATTTTAGTTTATCAGCTAGGAGATGCTAGGAGAGGAGAGCAGATTTGAAACTGCTGTCTCTGCCTTGTTTAATGGTTGTGATATGGTTTGTGAAGGCAGACCTGTGAGCACAATTCGTTCCTTTGTCTGAAGTAGGCTTTCTGGTTTGCACGTACGCTTTGATTCAAAGGTCTGAAGTTGTAGAAAAGTATGGCCTGAAGCATCTTGGCACAGGGCTACTTGTTAAATATATTTATATCATATATGACCATGCAGATACATTCTGTATCCCAGGTCAGTGAAGAGTAAAACGTGCTTGGGCACAATTCAGGCAGAGAATGTCGTGAAATCATTCTGCATAGATAGCCTTAAGAACTGCTCTACAATGTCTAATGGCATTTGTCAGCTCCTATGGCAGTCAGTATGGCATTGTATTAAATCCCATCAGAGTTCTACAAATGTCTTTTCTCTCCAAAGACAGCATTCCTGATGTGGTAATGAGGTCATTCTTTCTGTGTGTTTCCTGCTGTTGCTGATAGATTTAGGATTACAGCTGTTCAAATCCTGAGTCAGAATTTTTGGGCTGTAAGCTCCTCTTCTCGGAAACAAGCGTGTCCTTAGCCAGGAACACAGTACATAGTACACCTTCCATAAAATTCAATTGAACCTACTGTTCTTCAGCTTTAAGAAATTTTATTACATGTAAAGATTCTCTGTTAGAAGACGGAAATCATTCTATCAGTTCTTTAATTGAAGCCATTCATTCTTTTTATGTTACCTAAGAGATGAGGGAACTGAGGACATGTGACAGTTAGAAATGGCTTATGATGAACAGGCCAAGCTGGGTGTTGCCACAGAAGGTGGGGTTTTGAGGGGGGAAGGGGCATAGACAAGGGGAGGGGGGACATGGCACAACAGGTTTGGGCTCCTTGTTATCCTAAAGCAGAATGATCGTTTTCGTTTGCACTCCCATGACGTCGTTGATGAAATGCATTAGAAATGAGTGAATTCTAAAATTCTAGTAGCTTCTTTAGCTTTGTGCTGAGAAAGAAATGGAAAAGTTCTCTCCAGCTCGTAGCCTGACTAGATCCTTTCAGGTGCGGGTGGCTTCTTTTTTTTTTTAAGGAAATGTTATTTATAACTCAGTGTCTCTTTCCTTATGAAGTTAAGCTTTTATGTCAAATACACTGAACTAAAATGGCTTCCCCCCACCCCCTTCAGATGCTCAAAGACCAATACCTTGGCTACAGGAAAACCTTTCTGGGAGATGCCATGGATGTGTTTGAGGCAAGACGAACAGAAGCTAAGAAGTGGCAGAGCGCGCCACGTGTTACCACTGGACCGACCCCTTTCAGCAACATACCAAATGCAGCAGCCGTTGCGATGGCTGCAACACTTACTCAGCAGCAACAGCCTGCTACAGGTCTGAGTGCATTCAAGTTATAGATTATTAGTGTTACGACAATAGTAAATTCGTGTAAAATTTTCTATGAAGTCTTCCTTTGTGTTAGACTAAAAATCTGAACGTTGTGATGAGCAAAGTTACTGATACATAGCCAATAGAAAAATGCAGGGTAGACTTAGCAATAATTATACAACAGATACTTAATCTTGTGAATTTACTTGTATTAGTGATATTTACTGTATTGTTCTAACTTACCCCTTGGAATGTGAGTCTTCACTCTTAAGTAACATCTCTGAATACATATAATATAGCCTCTTTCCAGAATTGTATGGTTATAGTAAATTATTTCAAATTGATGAGGAGAGAATATCTAAATACATATTACATTTTTCTTATGTAAAATTAGTAATGCATTTTTGTATAGCACTTTGGAACTGTAAAATGAAAAATGCTGTAGAACAGGAAGGATAGCGGAGCAAACTTCTATAGAATGGGAAGACAGATGCCTGGCTTATTATTTTATAGCCAACTCCTTTGTCAGGATGATGTTGGAGCAGTTTTTGCTGGCCATTCTGCTGTTGGGAATAAATATTAGGGAAAGTAGAGTGGATCAGTGGGTCTGCATGTGCATGTAAGAGGAAGACCAAAACAGAGGAATTACATGACCTACTGCTAATGAAGAATGGATACGTATGGCAAAGGAAGTAACTTAAGGCACCTTAGTTGACATTGTTATACTAAACACCACTTTTCAGATAGGGATTCCTGAATGTAGAGAATTGAATTAATATTTAATCATTTAACAGAAATAAGACAAATTCCATTTAATTTTACTTGAACGTGGATATGTACCTATGTCAGCAAGTTCTGAGAAGCATAGGTAACTTCATTCTACCATTTATTTTCTAAAACATTGTGTGTTATAGGTGTACTGAAAGCTGTATTAGCACCTTTTTCTTCTCCTGTCTTACAACAGCAGTCATATCTTGAATGATTTTAATTGGAGAGCTATACAGGAACCACCCTAAGTTTGACAAATTATTAGACTGTCCTTACCTTCTCCATAAAAGGAAAATACAATGTGCTTCCAGCCCTGGTCCTTCTAAACAGCAAGGAGATGGGTTTATAAGACAAATATGCCAAAATATTTTGAACACAACAAAAAATGAAGTCTTTATGAAATATTTCTCATCTAAATTTCCATCATAGACCACAGTCTTCCTGTTGCTGATATGTTAATTCATGGAAATTTTGTTGAAGTGACACCTACAAAAGTCTTGTTTTAAACAGAGAACATGAGATAATGTCACATGCCAGGGTTTTTAATACAGATAGAAGTGTGGCTTGTGCAGCCTAATGTTGCCAAAGTAGTTCCCCATCCCTTCATCTTTCTACTTGTCTCATGTTTGTTTTTAAAATACTCTCCACAGTCATTACAGGATTTGTTGTGTATGAAAGTCCCATAGGTGGGATGTCACACTTAAAGTTTTACCTGCATTTTCATGAATTGTGGTGAGGGATTTCAACTTCCTAGTGCAGATTAAAGAGAACTGCTAATAACTTCAGTAAATCGATGCCACTTATGGCATGACTTTGTGAATATTCTCTTAGGAGTTAGGAATGAAGTGGGGGGCACGGGGCGCAGGGAGCAGAATTGACCTGTACCTACATACCTGAGGTAAGGTGGCTTTATACCTTGAGGTATTTTGTAACTTTTGTAGTGAAAGGAGCAGATGGGAGTGTGTGCAGGTTGGTTTTGGGGTTGAGTTTTCTTTTTGGTTTGTTTGTTTTGGCTGAGTATTTCAAAAGCCAAAAATATGCCAACAACAAGAGTGATGCAGATAGAACAAAGCCATTAACTTACATCAAACATGCCAACAAAAGTAGACAACAATTTGTTTACTACTTATTTAGCTGGAATACTGTTAGTCTCCATGGAACTCACTTGAGGACCTGGTGAAATAGAGGTAGATTAATGTTTTGAATGGCACTTCAAGAGTACTTAAAACTCTTAGAAAGTAGGGTTAGGTGGAACTAGAAGTTGTATTTTCTGTTCCTTGAGCTCAAAAGCAGATTAGTCAGGCCTGAACTATTTCAGAGATACCTTAAACTCTTAAAAGCTCGCTAGAAAGGAAAAATTCACAGCTCTCCTAAATTACTGATTTCAATGCTTGACTTTTTCCCAACAAGTCTACCTGAAACTTCTTAGCTTCAGATTAAAGCTGCCACTTTTTGTCTTACTCTTAGTGGAAAAGGAGAAGAATCTATTCTTTCAGTTTTGCAGGAATCTTTAAATATTTAAAGACTCCCTCCCCTTCATTTGCTTTTCCTTGTTTGAGTTTTCAGATGCCCATTTGCTGCAGTAAAACTGCAAATGTTTGCATGTTTTAACTTTGTGTTGTGTTATTATGAATTTGATAAACTATCTGCTAGAAGTTAAAATCATTGTATATTTCTTTGCAAGATCTAGATCCTGAAGAGTGGGATAGATGAGGGATGGTAGAAGGTTATGAGAGAAAAGACTATGAAATGAGGTGTACGTAAAGGGTGGGAGGGAGTGTCTGTGTAATACCTGACCTGCTGTTGTTGTTCTTGAAGATTAGAATAAACCAAGAAAATTAATCTGGCTTTAAAGTTTTTGACTAGAATCTAATATACGGTACTCTAGTATTGAGGGATCAGGATGATTAGTCTCTCTTTTAAAAAATACTTGATGTTTACATGGTTAAGTCTAATAGAGTTAGTTACTGTAATTTCTCTGAAAGGGTTAAATAATAATTTATTTTAAATTTGTGTTCAGAAGTCAAAAGTTTAGTAGCTACATCTAAGCTGTGGGATCAGGGAATGTTTCCCCCGTTCCTGGGTGTAGATATGCACCCTATTTATGTTCTCTCTGTATGCCAAGACACGTCTGGCTTCTATTGAAATAAAGCAAGCTGGTGGGTCCTGGCCATACAGAAGAAAGGGAGCAAAGATGCACTCCAGTGGTCTCCTGGGACAGATAATCAGGACACCAGGACCGTGGCGTGCACACGGAAGCGCAATTTTTGTGCAGTTTTTTGAAGCTAGATTTACTAAAATTATGCTTAAGTCTTGTCTGCACACAACCTTTCTCCCAAGTTTAGCACTTTGGCTCAGAGCACAGCTTTATTGGTAGCAGTGAGGCTGATCATGCTTTTGTGCAGTAGCAGCTGGGGTTTTAACCACTGCCTCACCTGCACCTTCCCTGAGCAATCTTGAACAGCATGGAAGTTAAAATGATGGTGGCTAGTCTACCTGTTAGTGTTGATGGGACTAAAATAAAAGATTTTAAAGGAAATTAAAACCTAGTGAACTAAGACCTGTAAATGCACAAGGCTGAAACTGATGTTTTTCTGGTAAGACTGAGTTGTCTTAAAGAAATGCTTTTCTTCAAGCTCACCTTTCTTCCTCTAAAAATAAATACATAAAGTACCCCCCTGCCCCCAACAACTTTAGTTACTCTCTCCTTAACTGGTGAAGTGCAGAGTTAGTCAAAGCATTGTCGAGCTATTAGTACACTTTGTTATGTTTTGACTTGACTTGGTATGAAATAGAAGTGCTAATGGGAAAGGATACTGAAATCTTCATAGCACTTAGAATTTTTATAACCTTGGTTAAAATTAGACAGTGTATACTTTGTCAGAATCAGGTCTAAGTTGTGACACTAAATTTGTTCACTGTTAGGACCAGCTGTGATTTGAAAAATTGCAGAATGTCACTTCAGGAAATTTGGCTGACCTGTCCGGACTCTTTGTAGTGGGTCCTATTCATTAAACTGAAATGCTCTACAGGGCAAATACATCAAATTTTAAAATATTGAAATACTTGTTATGAAGAATTTGTCTCGTACCTATAATAGCCAGAAGTGCCAATTTTTTTTGCTAGTACTTTTGGCATTGAATAATCTTTATTACTAGTGTTTTGCTATTGAAAATTATGTTTACTTACAAGAACTAGAAATAGTGATGATGCCTTCAGAACATTATGGTACAAAATCAACAGGTATCACAAGCTGTTGCTCAATGAAAAGCTTCTTAGCCTAAGGCATAAGATCCTGTTTTATATGATCTGAGGTGATTTAGAATAATGCTTTTTATACTGGCTCCAAAAAGCACGTTGCAATTGTTAAAAAGCTCGTCCTGGAGGACTGTAGTGTTTTGTTTTAAGGTCTTCCACTAACAGTGCCTCCTGCTGAGATAGAAACCTGTGCACTCAAGAGGGAACTGGATGTGTGTGTTTTGGTTTCTTCTTTTAGTTTGTTAGATGACTGTCTGACTTGTGCAGGGTTTTTTGTTTCTTTTTATTGATAACAATTTTCTTGTTTTGAAAGAGCTGCTAGGTAGATGTATCAGTATTTAAACTGGATGTAAACAAGTTTAGTTTGAAATTGATGTGAAATTTGTAATTACAACATCTGGTATACTTTTTTTTTTAGCTGAAAAAATAGCTTGAGTTTCCCAACTGTTCCCAGCTAAGCAGAGACTGAAAGCTAACAACTTTAGTTGCCCTTAAAATTTAGTTTAACACTACTTTGAGTATACAGATATCATTCAGCTTGGATCACATAAAAATTTTGTGTTCCTAGCAAAAATGTTGCTTTTCAATATACAGTGCCTTTCACTTGATTCAAAATTATTTTCCATTTAAATCCTCAAATACTGAAATGGTTTTAAAAGCTTGAAACACTTACATTTTGAAACTCTAGGTAAATATTAGTAACAGGAACGTTTGTAGCATGAAGGAAGAAATTTTGAATGAAAATAAGCCCAAACGTGATAATGATTTAGGAAAAAGATTGAAATCATCTGAGCTTTATAGTAATATTTGAATAAATCATCACGTTCACAGATATAGTACATAAAGTATGTTCCAAGGATGGAGAAGGCTATCTTGAGGAAAGGTGTGAATGTGGATTAAGAGTTTGGCACTGTATTTTATCTTCAATGGTTAAACTTTAACTAGTGCACTGAAAACTGTTTGAAAAAGACAGGAATATAAGATTGTACTGTGAAAACTGTCAAAATATATTAATTATTTATCAAAATTAATTATTTTAAAATGTGTTAGTAATGGGCTAGCAAGTTGATTCTTTATTCCCCAAGGTTAAGGAAAAAAAAAAAGAACTGAGGCTGTAAATTTCATCTTGGCAGACTGAAAATGGTTTTTTGACAGTCCTGCATCTTAGTGTGAATATGCAGGGAAAGTACTGTCAACTTTTTTTAATTATGGGACAAACTCTGACTCTGAAATTTTGAATGTATCTAATTCATTAAGGTACACAGAACTGTGCCTTTTGTAAATGTTTATTTAAACAGGTGATTTGACAAGTTTACCTTCTTCAATGGTGTTATGTAGCAGAGCTTAACACAACTCAGTTATCACTTGTGTGGAAAGAATGAATTGTCATGTTACTGTGTAATTGACTTGCTTAAAAATGAACAATAAATTTAATAAAATAAAGTCATTGTCTTGTTTTTTATCTTAGTGTTCTGTTTAAATTTGGATGGAATACTTGAGTAGTTTTGAAGATTCCTATTTATTAAATAAATTAACTTTTGGTAATATAGTTTTAGTTACATTAGTGTCAGTTCTTATGTTTTTAACTTGAAGGTTTTCCCTTATTCTGATTTGATTAATACAGATGGCAAAATGTTGTTACATATGAGTTCTCTCAAGGTTTTGATAAATGCTTTAAAGGTTAAGGTGATACTGGTTAACTTTTAAAAATACTAAATGATGTTACTATCATGTTATTAGCTTTGACTAGTTTCACCTTATTACAATCAGTGTTTTCTTAGATTTTTACTAGGTGGACATAGAGGCAGACAGTTAAGTAAGGAATTTTGATGAGGTAAAGTTTGGGATCTTAATGGGATTTGTTGAAAGCAATGATGTTCACATTATCGAATACTTGAATAAATAAATAAAGGACCTCTTTACTGTGAAAGAGTAAGGCAAGTTTGTTCTCATTTTTTTTATACCAGGGCCACAGCCATCTCTGGGAGTTAGTTTTGGAACGCCATTCGGCTCAGGTATTGGCACTGGCTTGCAATCAAGTGGCTTAGGTTCTTCAAGCCTTGGAGGTACACTTTAACTTTTCTAATCTTTCATTGAATTATTATACCGCACATCAAATCTCTTGCAAACCTTTAACTCCACTAAGAGGATGACCTGTTTCAGGGAAAGACCTTACAGTTTGGCAGTCTGCGCTTTCCAAACTTCATGCCTTGCAGAAGGATTTGCTAAGGCCTAATACTAAGGCTGATAAGCCATTGTAGTGAAAACCCAGGATGAACAGGATGAAGTGATGACATAGAAGTTCTGTTCTTAAAGCTAGGCAAGTACATCAAGTGCATCCTATTGTAACTACAACTTTGCTTAATTTTACATATATGAAAGTTAGGCATCTGAGACATTGGATCATACTGTAGCTAATCCATAGAAGTTTTTCACCTGTATGTACAACTGTTAACTATAGGGACCCATTTCTGCTTGGATTAAGATAAGAATAAATGCTAAAAAATTACTACAGTTCTGGGATCCTGCTTGCTGGAACATACTTGCTTTAGCTGTCACTCTGTCCCTCAGTGCTGAGGTGGAAAAAATTCCTTCCTCAAGCTGAAAAACAACATTCGGAAGTGAGGGAAAATTACTTCTCAAAATGTTGATTGTGTTGGTGGGGAATATATTCCAAGAGGACACATGACTGTGAAAGAGTAGGTGGTAATTAAAAAAAAAAAACCTAAAAAAATTCATGTAGACATTTTTGCTTAAATCTAATGAATTCTCAGTAGAACTGCAAGTAGAATCTAAGTGATTAGTAGAATCTAATCTGCATGTAAATAGCCTATCTATATTACGGTGCAAGTCAAAAGACAGTAGTGTCCTCTGAAACTTTTGGATGAGATCTGCAAAGAAAATTGTTACGTCTGCTGAGCACAAACATGATATGTTGTGGTTTTTCTTGTTACATCCTCTCTTCCCTGCAGCCTCTCTCCGCATCCCTACATTTTGCCTCTTGATGAGCCAAACATCTGAATCGGTGTTGTAATGTATTTAAAATAATTAAACATCACTCGGTACTGGAAAAATGGTGTAACTTGAACGTTACATCAGTTTTACCTTAAATGATCATCTTGAAATATCTTTAAATCTACCAATATCCTTTCTCATCAGATTTTAAGCTTTTTCAGTTAAAGAAAGTCTGTACACCTAAACATGAAAAGTAACCAAGAATAGTGGGCTAAAAGGAAAGTACTTCTGAATTACCAGGTCATTCCCACAGTGTTTGAAATGGCTTTTAAAAAGCCCATAAAATTCTTCCTTTTCAACCAAAGAGGCTGTAGACCAAAGATTGTTTATATATGTTCACCAGTCTTGCCAAGGTAAATTAAAGAACATTTTCTTTTAAATTGATGGACACCTACTTCTAGTTTGGTCTTAGGGGCCGAACTTGTATTCTTTTTTTGCTAGTTCTCTGCTTAGGAAGGCATTTGCTTGCATTTCGTCTGTTCTGTATTAATTTGCAAAATTTTTGTCTTTTGACAAATCAAGAAGACTATCTGATAGAAGTTTGTGTAGAAGAATAAAGGAATACATGCAAAATATCTTCCAGGTGTGCTCTTGGAAACAAATTAGCAGAATGAATACTTAAGGTGGTTTGTTTTTTTTTAATCTTAGGGTGTTTTTTTTTTTTTTTGAACAGGACAATTTTTAATGTATACTCTTGAAACATCATTTTAATTGGGGAAATTTACTCTCTTTCCGTGATAAATATTCTGTGAATTTTTGTCAGTGATAAGTAGAGGCGTTTGCATTTAAGTATATAAGATGTATAGTGCATAGGTCCTGTGCTTCATTAAACATTTGCAGACATCTTGCCTGACCATTGGTAATTAATTTCAAACTAGATGGGACGAAAGACTGTATTGTTTAAATAAGCTGTCTTACATTCAAATGATACTTCCCATTATATACCCTTAAAATTTACTTGATTTAAACATTTCAGAAGTCTAGAGAACTCTGCTTCAGATAGTATGTTCAATCCTTACTATCCATTTGAAGTGAGATACAAGTATTTTCCCTGACACTTGAAACGTAAGATGGGGGCATAATTTCCTCAAATACAAATACTGTTCTCTTTTTGAAAACCTCTTGAGACAGCCAAAATCAGAGAATATATTTATTTTGCTATTCCTTTTGTCTGTGCTCTGTCTCAAACTGCAAATATCAACTTAATTTTCCTTTGAAGTGATCTTGTATTAATAACACAATTTGAAATCTTGAAATATTTATCTATAAAATTATAAATGTCAATTACAAAATTAATGGAATGAGTTTTATTACAGATACATGCTTATGGCTGCCCTTTATATGATGATTTTTCCCATTAAATATTGTGAAATTCTGTTTTTATTCTGTATTTAACCTACTTTGTGGCTTCATTGATCAAGCTGATCCCCAGTAACCTGGGGGGGAAATGACTGAAATAAGCCAAATGTAAACTCAAGAAAATGTTTACTCTGTTTTAAACATAGAGAATTTTTCTTTTAGAGCTGTGGATGAAGATTACGGCTTCCTCTAAAAGAAGTCATATAACTTGTCTCTGAATTTTCTTAGTTTTGGCCCATTTGGTTACCATTTTCTTGCCAATTTAACAGCAATTCAATAGCGATTTCATAAGCTCTGATAGTTTACTTCACATGGTTTTTATAGCTTTTCCTTTACTCAGTTTTGTATTTTGAAGGAAGTTATTTATCTCCAATGCTTTCCTGTTTGCACTGTTTTCTTAATGCAACACTGTTGAGGATAAAAATACTTTCGAGGCAATAATCTTAGGAATATTTGTTTACCAAATAATGCTTGGAATTGCACTTGGTTTTAGAATACTCACCAAAACCTGTGTGTCTTTAATTGCTGTGTCTATAATTTCTTTGTTGTATGTCTTTACTATTATTCTACTAGGATTTGGAAGTAGCTCTGCCTTTGGGAGTAGTGCCACAGGAGCATCATCGTTTGGGTTTGGAACTACAAGTAAGCCATCAGGAAGTCTGAGTGCAGGTTGGTTGGTTTCTCTTGAATTAAAGTCTATCTTAAAGCAAAAATGTTACAATCAAACTGCTACGCTCAGTCTAGGAAAGGTACTGAAACAAATGTGCTTAAAGTTGCATGCATATATAACCGTTAAAGTAACTGTGTACTTGCTAAATACACACTTTCAGAGAAGTTTTCAGCTTCTGTTAAAAGTTTCTTAGGTAGACAATACTGAGTGAGCATCAGTGTTTTCTGTTTGATGGAAGCAGGACATCAGATGCATCAGATTAGATCAGATGCAGTCCGAGGCACAGAAATGCAGTTACTACTTGAATGCGTAGGCTGTACAGTTACTGAAATTAGTGTATAAATTTGTGACAAATATACCAGTGATTTGACTTCCTATACTTACAAGTGAAGTTAGAATTATGTTTTAGAAGCCCAGAAGTCTTCCTTAAAACTGTTTATCTGCTTATCCTTTCTGTTTGAATGGCAAATTATAGGTGTTGTGTCTCTGTATATATCCATAATTCATTGTGTTAACTACTTCAAAAACATTTGTGTGACAGTTGAGCTACTCGTACTCATTTTACTTTTCTGGTTTAATTTTGTTGGTGATGAGAAAACGAAAATACAGATGCAATTGCTCCTTAACTCAGATGTCTGAAATCTTAGTCACTTCTATAGCTTGCATCTGTATTTACGTTTTAAATAGGAGTTTATTTTTGAGGCAAATAGCTTACTATAGTCTGTCTTTCTTCAATGACAGATTGAAGGGGTATCATGTGTGCTGGGATTGGCTTTTGGTAGCATGTTTCTTTTAAAAAAGCAAAACATTTTTTTAACTGCTATTAATGCAAACATATCAAGTAGCTGGTATTTATTTGTAGGTGCCCAGTACATTAGCTTGGACCAGTGTCTTGTTAGTTGCTGTGCTTTTCGTTTTGTTTTGTTTTTTCCTTGGTTAGTGATGGGTTATGCTGTCGAATTAGGCCCATAAAGTACCTTAAGCTTTGTATTATAAGGTGGAAATGGCTTACTAAGCTGGCTTTGTAACGCTTATGAATGTGTAACACCCCAGTAGATTCTTGATAGAGTATCTCTGATTTGGTAATATGCAATGTCTAAGCATCAACCTTCTTTTGCGTAGTTAGTTTTTAGTATCAGAAACAGGTGGAAAACTTATACTGCTTACATTTTTATCTTGTAGCTTATTTTTCCTGAGCCTATATTAAATTACCTATTATTAATATTTCTATAAATAGTATTGCAGCATTTCAGGTTGCTGTTACAAAGTACATAGTTTAGTTTTTAGTATATTAAAAAATAGAATTAGAAAGCTAGTTGTATAGTTCAGTTGTTCACCACTACTGAGGTGTCAAACCAAAGTAAATAGCAAGTCTGTCTTAGCTATGTTGCTGGTGTGCAGAGACAATTCAGGTGTCATTTCGCTGTATTCCTCAAACCAGGCTTTGTGATGGTGGCAGTGCCCCCTGTCTCTCTTTAAAAGATTAAATGTAATTCCTTTCGTTTTGTGCTTATAAAATTAGGTGGTCATGAAACCGTGATCTAGACTGGGATTATGGAATAGAAACCTCCATAAAAATTTGGTAGCCCAGAAGCACGTTAACTTTTACCTTTTATACTCAAAATCCTATGCCGTAGAGCTTCTGGATCGTGTACAATCTTTAATTTTATTGAGGGTGTATAAATGGGTTTCAGTGATGCCTAAGGCTAGCCAGGTTATATATTTTTTAAATTTTAATGTGTCCTGTTTCTTCAGTAACTTTTACAGGATCCTGAAACAATATTCTGGTTTATATTACCGTATGATAGTTGTATCTTGTTTCTGAATCATTTTCTTTTGAAAAAGCTAGGAAAATGGGGTGAATATGGGTTATGGGATATACTGTTACTGTTTATTTTTAGATGTGATTGTTTAAGTATTTTTCCATCAGTTTGTTCTTATTTTATAATGAAAATGATAGATCCCCAAATTGCTTCTGTCAAGTGTTTGTAAGTTATGAGTTACATTCCATTGCTTTAAAAGATTTGAAAACGTTTTCAGTAGTATTGCTGCTCTTCTAGATTTGTTTGTATGTTTGAAAAGAAAATTCTGAGTCCTCTGAAAATATTTGAGCATCTTCTTATAGTAAATTGGGCTCAGCCCAGGAGCAGTTGTGTCCATGGTGTCAGCAGGTGAAAAGCAGAGCAACTGCAGCCTTCTCTCAGTTCCTTCAGTGCACGCCACTGCGAGACCAAACAAGTGTCTCAGACTTCCCTCTGAAACACCCACAGACGCTGTGGAAAGCTGACTCCAAATCAAGTCCCAGTTTATTCCTACTCTTACTCATTTGATGGCAACCAAAAAGGCTGATGTGAGTGGGATGTTGTACAAAGCATTAAGACTCCCAAAGTGATGGGAAAAGGAAAAAAATCGCTATTGAATTCATAGACGTAAAAGGAGGGGGGTGTGTAGACATGCATCTCAGTTTTCACAAAAATAGTGCTAAATATGCTTTGAAGAGCTGAGTTGAGAATTTGTGTTGGAGACTTATTTTTTTATTGAAGAATAGCAGCCTCAGTACATGGGGGGATAAGAGAGAATTAAGTGGGATCATGGCTGGACATGCTCATGCTGCTGAAAAATGGACCTGAATGTAATCCGTGTGTAACTATGAGCAGCTTTTAGATACAGAGGCTATAGTAAATCAGTTGAAGCTGTGCTGGAAATTCTTTTTGATCTAGAGCACCTATTGTGGCATGAGGGATAAGGGCAGGAATAGATTGCCTTTGAGATCTGCTGAACTGCTGTTTATCCCTGTAGTGTTAAAAAAAAAATAATGTACTGTTACAGCGAGGTGTGTACCTCACGTTTAGCTTAGCTGTGTAAAGGGCTGACTGAAGCAAAGAGGCAAAGGCCCAATGAATAAAGTGTACTCTGAGGCCCTTCAGGGAGATGCTAAGTCTATGCCCTCAAAGGGCAGGTTGTCATTTACTTTCTGAAAATAATTGTTGACACGTAAGTAATACAAATTTCCACAAAGAAATTGTTAATCATGTTGTAGCTATGGCTCGAGACTTTATGACTCTTCCCTCTAGAACTGAGCTATTCCGTGACTGATTCTCTTTCCTTGCAACGGGAATAAGACTGAACGTATACCTTGTTCAAGATTTTTTTTTTTCTGAAGATTTTTCATTTGAGTATTCTGCTTTAGGGTTTGGTTTACTTTTCTTAAAAGAACTTCATACCATGGCCTTGTTATGCTGTCATGACGGGACAAAGCCATTTAGATGAATTTCCCTTCTGCCTTTCTACACTTTTGTGGCTGCCCTAAATGGCACTTCTAACATAACAGCTATGACTTTCCAAGTTATATCTAAATTAACAAGCGTGTCCGCAGTCTTCTATCACGCAGTTTATGCATCTCTTTCTTATTCTAACGTTACTGAAATAAAGCTCAGGCTGCCTTCCCTGCATGCTTCAAAATAATCCCTGCATCTGGAAGCACTGAGGTGCAGGTAATTCCTGAACACTTTACCCTTGCCTACTGAACTCCTGACACTATAGATCACATACAACTCTATTATGAATGGCATTCATGATGTTTTCTATAGGAGGCAATGCTTACCTGTTATCTCAGACACATACTTAAAGTAAAAAAGTAACTTGCCAAGAGCGGTTTTGTTTATTAAAGATTGTTTTTCATTCATGAGACTCCCTGTTGAAGAGCAAGTTTATTCTTCTAAAAATCTTATTTGGGATTCAGAGTTAGCAGGGAAACCGAGGACTAGTTGCATCTGCTTCACCCCTTACATCCTAGGATGAGAGACAAATTAGACCACAAAATTTAGACAAGACCCAAATGAACAATATCATTAGTCACACTCTGGATCTGCACTGCATGTTGAAGGACTGCAGTTACTGGAATGTAGATAATGGGGGACTTTCTTGACAAGATGATGTGGTGTGTAACCCAGGTCTAGACGTTGCAGGAGGAAGAGCTTCACGTTACGTTTTGAAGTAGTTCTTGACGTAAAGCATCAGTAACAGGTTAGAGGAGAGAAGACATCAGGCTTGTGAGAGCCACTTTGGGATTTTGATGAGACAACCAGTTGGGTTTTTATTTCTGTGCTTTAAAAATAGTTAGGCATTGAGTTGAAGATACTGATGTGCCCAAAGGATTGCTTTGACTGTCTACTAGAGTACTAGCGAAACTATGTTAAGTAATGCGTATTGAGAATATACCCTTTTTTGCGCTTGTGAACCAGTCCCATTTTTTTCTTAATATTTTAATTGTTTACAGGTTTCTGTGTGCAACTTTGAAACTATTTGTTATAATCTTAACTTGTTCATGTCTTACTTGTTATTCTGTATGATTGGTTACCTTATTTGGTTTCTTGAGAGAACAAAAAGCAGAGTTATGAAGTTATGCTTCTTGTTAACTAATATTTGAGACATTTCTAGCATTCTCTAATAGTTTCAATTATTATCTGGGTTGGTTGTGTATAACTGGTATAAATTCACAAAAGAAAGAAAAATGAGTTGGTGTTACTGTTGCTGAAAGCTGTAGGCAGATTTTCTTCAGCTGATCTTGTTTTATAGCTAAACCAAATGTTTGTTTCCCTTGATAGAAGAGGGTGGAGGAGTTAAAATAGCACAATTTGCTCACCTAGTCATTCAGTTTTCCAAAGCTTTGTTTTCAGTGCTGCTTTTTGGTTTAAGTCATAAAGGGTGTTTTTAAATACCAAGAATTTGGCAAGGATTTTGAGCCTTTTCTGCCTCTCATTTCAGGCGTGGTCTGTGCCCGGTACGTCATAAAGGCAGACAAAGGTAGCCTAGTCAGCAGCGCACAAGGCTGGGAGCTCCGACTCCGGCTTTGCCAGGTATCCGCTGCAAGTGAAGTGAGCGGGCCGTGGTCCGCTTGTGCTTCTGCCTCCCCTCCCGCCCTACCTGTGTGTTATGTATGTAGACCGAGAGCTGAGGAGTTACGGTTCTTCTGTTGTACAATACCAGTGGGACTTGTGGGCGCTGCTGTTGTATGGATAATGCTATAATAGACCTGTGACTTAGGACATGTTGAACATCACTGAGGTAGACTGTGTTAGCGCTGTGATCTCCAAGTCATCATAGGAAGTCCAAGCGTGTTAGCGATGTGGCATGCTCTTGTAGATCCATGTTAGCATAAAGTGTTACAAATGTTGGTGCTGAAGTGGCTCGTGTTCATAACTCCAAGGAGAACAACCTTGCAATCCTGATATAACTTACCTTTTAAAATATTTTTTCCCCTCCCTCATAAGGCTTTGGCAGCTCGACTACATCTGGGTTTAACTTCAGCAATCCCGGCATCACAGCATCAGCTGGCCTGACGTTTGGGGTGTCAAATCCTGCATCTGCAGGCTTTGGGACAGGCGGGCAACTTCTTCAGCTGAAGAAACCTCCGGCTGGAAACAAGCGAGGGAAAAGATAGGCACCCCTTTTAGGGAAGGGGAAGCGAATCAACTTTGTTCATCTGAGAAGTCTATTTTTCTAGATTGATGCGTTAATTAAATTGCATCCCAGGAGATTTATAAAACTTTTGCTACTTTTCCCTAGTCTGAAATACAAAATGAAATCATATTGAACACCTATTTTCTTGTGAATAGAAACCCGTTTATGTATTTTTATTTTTGGCCCTAGTTTTAGAAATGTTCTATACTGCATTATTATTAAAGAATCTTGTAAAACCATCTATTTAACCTAATGTTAGTAGCAGAATATTTTTTGTTAATAAGCTTTATACCATATGAATATATGCATATTTGTTTTTTTGTACAGATAAAATATATTCTAGTACAAATACTAGAGTTCATATCTTCTGTTCCTGGATATGGCCTTTAAATCTACTTCAGGGTGTTTTTGTGTATATGGATGTAAATATATACAGTACAGTGCACACATCTGTGTGTATGTATGTGTATATATATATATGTATAAAATACAGATGTGCAAACCTTGCCCCATAGACAGGTCTCCTTTTCCTTGTGTGTTCCGTTTCTCCGTGTTGCCCTGTGGTCCCATATCTTGATGTCCCTCGGAGTTTCAAGTAGTGGGTCCCGGGCTACATCATCATTGCTTCTTGTGTTTTGTTGTTTTCAGACCAGCTGAAACACAATGTTTACTATTTCGTAAAGTTTGGTAAATAGTGGTGAGTAGCTGGATTTTTTTTAACCTTTTTCTTGACCCATTTAGAGGCCAACTCTGAAGAAGACTCTGAGGTTTTGGCACAGACATTTCATAGGTAATGTTCCCAAACTGGTTTGGTTTTTTCTCCTGAGCTGAACGGTAGGGCGTTGTAGGATTTCCGCTGAAAGCTCAGGATGCCAAAAGGTCTGTCTGCAAGCAGAGAGCTGTTGGGCTGCATGAGCTTTTCCCTGCAACTGGGGGAGATAAGAGATGCTATTCTAATGAAAACCTGAATTAGCTGTTACCAAATGGAGTTGATTCACTAGCTTCTCCTCAGCACTACTAGCATTGACTTTAAAAGCAGTTGCGTATCTGCTTTCGATATGAAGTATAGTACAGTAAGTTGCTGCTAAAGAATGGAGGAGGAAAAGTATGTGATTTGGAGGTTAAAGCTATTGCAACGGTAGTTTCTGAACCCTGCGTATTACAACATCACAGCTGTTTGTGCTGCATCTCCAGTTTGGTGTGCACTAGAAATAGCTGGGAAAACATCTTAAGGAGGAAATAATAGATCAATTGACCCTTTGCAAATAAAGGTACAGGTTGAAGTGTGAACATGGAACTTTGGAGCCGAGTTGCTTTTTGTGTAGAAGATGTTTTGTATATAACCTACATCAAATGAATATTCACAATCATTTTCACAAAAGCACCTTTTTTTCTGAAGCAGTTACAGTGCATAAGATTTTTCTAGTACCAGGTCATTTGCTTTCTATTGTTCAAGTGTTATTACCATTTTGTATGTTTTGAAAACGATGTCTGCATTCCGCAGTGATTGCTCTTTGACAAATGTTCAGTTTGTCACTTGATCTGATAAAATTAAGGGAAACTGAGCACAGAATTCTTCACTTTTGTACTTGTATGTTATTGCATCTTTGTGAGCGGTCTCTTAGGAAGGGATATAATGTGGTTTTTTTAATGTCCCGGAAAAAATAAAGCTTACAGTTTATTTTGATTTCAACCTTTTTTTAAACTTTTATTGGGCTGCAGTCAAAACCGTAATGTTTGTATTCCTTTGTTATTGCTTTTTTTAATAGTTAATATGTTAAACCACTGGACTCCCTTGTAACGTATTAATTTGTGAAACTAATTCTAAATGTGTACTGTTTGTCCATATGTGCAACTTACCATTGTGTAAACAATAAAATGATAATGCTGTGATCCTTGGAATACATATTTGAAAGATCATTTCCTGTTGTTCTTCTGTGTTATAGGAGAAACAAAAACATCATCGGCTAATAAGTAGAATTGTTCTTCCTAGAATTGGTATAGCGCAGAATTGTTCTTGCTGAAGTTAGGGCCGTGATCTCTGGATTGACAGGGGTTGGTGAGGGGAGGTGTTGTGTTGTGGGTTTTGAGGGGAGGTGTTGTGTTGTGGGTTTGTCCAGAATCTCTTGGTCGTGCTGCAATGTAACGCTGCACGGGGTCCGGCTTTGGACGTTCCAGAGCACTCCGAGCCTCGTGGGTACCCGTGTTCTGCTTCTTTTCACACTAAGGCAAACAGTTGTGTCCTTCATTTAGCCTACGTGAAAAAGTGATTATGTCATAGAATAATCACATGCTGGAGTACATGCCAAAGTCGAAATGGGATTTGAAATAGTTATATTCCCAGGATATTACCTGGGGGGGTGGGGGGTTTGAATTTAGCCATATTTTTCATGGATCAGCATTCTATACACTTGTTTCAAATGATTCCTGCCGCCCAGCCCCCTCACCCCCGCCCCCCCATTCAGAGACTTGTAATGTAATTAGAGTGCAAAATACAAGTGTGTTCAAGGTGTGGCTTGGTTTTCTACAAGGCAGGTTAAGAAGCTGACCTGTACTTAAACACCATGATGAAATGAAATCAAGTCTGGATTATTTGTTCTGTAAAGAAAGAAAAATACATGCTGGAGGAAGGTTGAAGTCACATATGTGGGATGTGGTTCTCTATTACTTTGTACCTTGTCGTACAGCTGCGGTGTAAACTTAACTTACGTGACCTCTTTCTTTTACTGGAAGTAACTTGTTTCTTCTTCACTGTTCTCCGTACAACGAACGTAGCAGGACGTGGGATCGCGTTAGGCCTTAGGTTGTGTGCTTCATGAACCTCTTCCTGGTCCAGCATCTTGGAACTTTCTCTACGCTCACGTTTGTCTCTGTCCCTGACAAGCTGGCTCGCGAGATACTACCACGCTTGCTGCTGGCTTGCAGGCTGGGAGGGAGGAGGTTGAAATAAGGTGGAGTTGGAGAGAGTTTATGCATCTTCCTCACCACAGGAAATCCAAATCCAGCTATATCCCCTCCATCTACATACTTGTAACATCACTGCACTTTCAACCTCGATTACCTTTTATAGCATCATTTTTAAATTAAAATAAAGTTCAGGAATACAGGTTTAGTGACCTTTTTCTCCATCTTTAATATCAGAGGTAATTCTTTGTTTTTTTCCAGTCCACTACTCATGCTAATAGCAGAAATAATCCAGAGTCGGTCATGTCAGCTCTTATGTGTTCTTGCTTCTAATGCCTGGAGTGTGTCAGGAGAAGACATGAAAGAAGCACCTTGTAGGCTCTTAGTGAGAAATTAACATAACTGTATAGAAAAATCCATGCCTTATGCTCTGTACATGTTTCTTTCCCCAATTATTCAAGTTTATAAGAACAAAGAACTGGCTATGCACAAAAATTTCCAGCAATAAGTGATGCAGTTTTTGGACTAATTGCTGGGCTTGTGCCACCTGGCTGTTTCCCTCTTCCCTCTCTTTAAGTACTTTTCAATGCTGCGGCTAGTATCTCCAGGCACCGATGGACGGTTACCGTATCGCAGTAGTAGATTTTACTTTTGTTTGAGCATAGCTCTGCTCCCACTAAGATACCAGGTCAATTCTGTTGACCGCTTGCATGGAAAACTTGAATACGTACTCCTGTCCTAAACAGGTCTGTAGCTGAACGGGCGACAGATATTTTACTTGTTTGTTCAACTCATGTTTCACAGACTGATGGATTTCCCTCTTCCCTTTCTCTTCAATGCAGGTGTCACTCCGTGGCGCGTGCTTGGGCAGCAGCAGGGCAGCAGCTTTCTAGAACGTTGTGTAATTGTTTCCAAAACTCTGGCTCTGATTAGAGGCTGGTGTTGTACCTCCTGGGCAAGAAATCCCTTGCTGGCTCTGTGTAGTTAATGTGGCAATTTGTAGTAATGGGGTATGCTTCAGAGGTGATGATCCCAGTCACAAAAGCAAGCTGGGATGATGAGGTTTTGATTGGACACTATGGTGTAGTAGAAAGGGAAAGAAACACAGACTTGACAAATATTCAAAATCAAGTATTCAAGCTATTTATTATAGGAGTTGAAATTCTGAAAAATACTATGTACTCTTAATAAGAAAAGAAGGAGATAAGTTCTTAGGGGAAAAAAAAATTGTGACAGGCAGCTTGAGTAGACTTTCACTTTGGTGAAATCTTGAGGACAAAAAATATGCACAAATGATGTTCAGTTGGGTAGCTGAAGCTAGTCCGTTAACTCCATGGTTAAGTACCTATGTAGAAGCTACTCTAAACTGAAAAACCACAAAAACCTCTAATCCAGTTACCAGTGTTAACATTTCTTGGCTGTTTGGACTAGCTTTATTTCTTTATCAACATACACGTAAAGGAATCAAACCTTTAAGCATAAACACTTTTGCTGTTGTTCTACAACTACAGCTATATATGTTGTTCTAGGAACCTGTGATAAAGGAGTCCTTACTGAAAAAAAAAGCCCACTTTTCTAAAAAAAAGGCTTGAGACGGGTGGGCCCAAATGCTAAGTGGGTGCAATGGCAGTGAGAAGTTAGGCCAGCGCTGCCCTCGTCCTTGGCAGGGTGGGGACCGCTCCCCGGCTCTGCTGGCGCTGGGAGGAGCGGCGGTGGCCAGCCCCCCCGTCCCTCCCCAGCCGCTCGCCTTTGGGCTTCCGCGCCCCTGTGCTTGGTGCAGCTCTCCAGCGCGTCACCTCCCTCGTCCTTCGCAGCAATGCCGAAGGCAGCCGCCGTCGTTCTCATTTAGCAGCAGGGCGGACAAAGTGAGCCAGAGAGTGACAGCAAAAGGGACGTGCTAGCCTTAATGCCATGGAAATGTGTCTTAGCAATGCACATCACATCAGTTTCAAATCGGAACGGGCTTTTTTTGTTTTACCTTTTATTTTGACTGCTGACTAAGGGAACTGGTGGCTGTCTGAAGGAACTCGCTGCACCTAACGTCGCCATTGCTTACCCCCACGGCAGCAGCGGGATGCTTAAACTACAAGAATAGCTTTCAGCAAGCAAGCAGGTGTTTGCATTCCTCCAGCAGCCAAACCACAGAGCCTTGTCCCCGAGGAGGGCGAGAGCTGCTTTGGCCGTTAGCTGAGCTTACGCAGTGCCGACCGTAAGGGCAAAGCTCCTACTTGATCCTGTGGTAGCAAAGTGAAGTTGATGCTGAGCTCCAAGAGGAAAGAGGGAAGGCTTTTAACGTTGTTTACGTTGGCTTCAGGCACGGTAACGCTCTGTCAGGGCTGATAGCGGCCTCCTGCTTGTATCGGAGATGTGCAGAAGTGGCTGGAACTGCAGGGAGGCTGCGGCAGCTCGTCCAGACTGCCCTGCGCAGGGCAAGAATCGCTGTGCTGAAGATGTAGGTCTAATGCAAATGAATTTATTAGTAACAATATTTAGCTAGAAATGCTTTTCTGAGTAATTTGTCACTTTACACTTGAGAAGTGTCGCCTTCCTTGTCACCTCTCCCCACGCAGCAGCCGGTCCAACTGTTGTTTGTTGCTCTGTCATGGAGATCCCCAGGCCGCGGTGGCAGCGGGGTCTGCCAGGCTTCAGAGGTGCTGAGAAGTGCTGGGGCAAAGGGGATACTTGGACAGGATGGTGGGCTCGGGCAGATGGATGGTGAGAGCATTCCAGCAGTGACAGAAATAGTAACGTTAAAAACCAGAGACGGGCGCAGAGTAGTGGATGTATCATTTAAAGTTAGCCCTGAGAATGGAGGGGGGGGGGGGGGATGGGGGTCAAAATCCAAAGCCTCCTTGCTAGGTTCTGTCATCTTGAGGGTAAATTGGATTTGATCTGTACTGTTGATGTCAGGTAAAATAGCAATGACGCAAGCAGATACAGTCTTTTTTACTTCTTTTGTAAGCAGTATAAAAAAAAATGTCCTGACCTAGAAAATATTCTCATAAATACTGTTAATTTTCTGCACTAAGTTGCTGCTTCTTGCTCATCTGCACTATGTAAAATCGGAAATGCAAATGAAGTCCCATTGAGCCATACCAAGAGGAGAAACACCTTTTTCTTGTCTCGAGCTCATTAATCTTACTGCACAGGCAGCAATCTGGGCTACAGCTGCATCGTGATGCTGCTTTCACTATATCGTGCCTAAATCCTTGTCTTGCACTCTGGCATTAAGAGGTGAGCAACAGTAAAATTGTGTTTCTCTTCCTGCATGCGATAAAATGCTCATGGTTTATGCTCTGTGCAGGATAAACTAGAGCGCGAATGCGGAAAATTCCTGTACTTTGGGGTTTTTGTTTCTTCAGTTGAAATAACTTTACAATAATGATGCCTTGTTAAAGTCTCACTGGCCGGTCTCACTGTGGAAAGATGGATTTAGTCCATAGTAAGTAATTCTTCCTCTCTTCTTGTCTGAGGAGGGGAAAAAAGCTAAAGTTCTTTCCCTTTTGCTAGTGGCTGGAGTGGTAGGCTACAGCAGAAATAACAACTCGATTAGGAAGGAGCACCCCTTTCAGTCTGGAGATGTGCACATCAGGTTTGTGTCTTTTATACTGCAACGGCAATCTGTTGTGTCTGCAGTAAGCGGGAGCTCCAAAAATCAGCGTTCTCCTGGAGGAAGAGCACGACATCTGTATTGATCACAGCCGAGTAGTCGGACAATGCTAACAAATCCCTTCGAGCCCTGGTCCGATGGGGCTCAGTGTCGAAACTGGGGGACGTTTTCTGAGAAACAACCTCTGAGCTCGTTGCAGTCTTGCCCTCGCCAGTTTGGCGGAGATGTCCCTCAGCAGTTGCGGATGCTCTCACCCGGTCACCTCCCTTCACCCTGCATCCCTTAACCCCGTTATCGAGAGCGCGGTGAGCTTCGGA
>NW_009598474.1:0-4222 GCF_000690535.1 Cariama cristata | reverse complement strand
GTGCCGTCCTGGAGGTGCCCGTGCCGACGCCTGCTGTCACCGCTGCCTGTGCCGAGGCCGCGAGCGCCGGTAGCAGCAGCCGGGCGTTGCGCAGTGATGTGCTCGGTGCCGGGGCAGCCCCTGCGGATTCACAGCCCAGCCCTTGAGGGGTTTGCTCACTTCATAGCATTTCATTCAAAGTTACTTTGACAGTCCTTTGACTCTTTCTGTAAGGGTTTGGTTTTTTTCCTTGCGTCATCTTGTTCTAATTATTTCCCAGGAAATGAGAGCCAATAAAAGAAAGCCGTTCTGCTATGAATACACGTGTATTTTGAAATGTAGATATTAAATATG
Source organism: Cariama cristata (assembly GCF_000690535.1). Classification (NCBI taxonomy): domain Eukaryota; kingdom Metazoa; phylum Chordata; class Aves; order Cariamiformes; family Cariamidae; genus Cariama; species Cariama cristata. The sequence continues at coordinate 3,889 of NW_009598474.1, read as the reverse complement.
TTCCCTAAGCAGAAATAAAAACTGGTCTGGCTTATGCAAGTAATACCACAATCGGAGTAGCAGTTTGGGCCTTTGAATATACCGACGGTGTTTAAATAATACTCGGCACAGGTACAGCTACAGCAGGGTAAGAGGTAGCCAACGCGCAGGGCAGGAGGAGAAGGAAGCCCGACGAAGTGCGGCTCATCTACTGCGGTATCCGACGGCGGTGGTGGAGTCCGTCGGACGGCGCTCCCGATGATAACGGTTCTCCCTACAGAACCGGTGGCTTTGGTGCTTCGGTAACGCTACCCTTCCCGCGAACTTCACACGGGGGCAGCAAGGCATCGCTTCGGCGGCGGGAAACACGGTGTTACCTGAGAGGCGACTTTGCCAGGACAAATGTGCGAGACGCAGGGATTGCGGACTCCAAGGGGATTTGCTTGTAAGTTTAAAAAACCCCAAACAACAAACCAAACAGTTTTTTAAATAACTAAACCCCTGCGTAGTCAGCTTGGCTTTCAGATGGGAAGGGATTCCACGATTTTATATTGCCAGGAAGAGGAATCTCCACTGATGGAGTGTTGTACTGCGATATGTAAGCGTACAAACGGCAATACAATCCAGCTCTTGCAGTAAGCATGGCCTGGCTTCTGCATGCCAAGCGAGCCAAACGATGGTACCACGGTGATGAATTCTAGCTTTTCTCTGGGAGAAGGGAGGGAGAAGACTTCAGGTTACGAGTTTTAATTTACAGTTCTGATTTGCAGCGTTGTGGCCACCACTGCAGCGCCAAAGTAATTCCCAAATCCAGCTTTTCAGGGTTTCTGATGAGGGTGCAAAATTGTTTGATGGTAATGATGTAATGGTGGATACACTGGCTGAATATAATGAGAGGTGTACGTAAATACCTGTTTGGCATGCAGGGCTGGGCAATGAAAAGCAGGTAATCTCACTCATACCCAAGGGACGAGGCTACCAAGAGTGAAACCGAATATCCCAAAGGGGGAGAGAAGAAAGCCTCCATCCGCTGTCTGCGGTTTATCTCCGGTGGGTGCAAAGGAGAAGGGCATGGGAGCTGCTGCCAATTTTGTGTCTCTTTTGCCATCAAGGGAATGTGGCAAGTTGCAGAGCATGGGTTGGAAATACGATAGGGAAAGCAAAACATCCCTAACAGCAAGAGCCATGTATGCCCCCGCAGACGCTCACAGCAGCGTGGGGAGTCGCGTCGCAGGGCTTTCCTTTTCCGAGCTCTAAAGAGGTTCCAACCGAAATAGGCAGAGATACAGAACGAGGTGGCAGGGCTGTGTTCCTGCTTGGTCTTGGAGAACTTGTCAGATGGACACCCAAGGGGGACTGGTCTTTCTTCGTTACGATCGTTACAGTTTCCTCTAACCCGTCCTTTCTCTGCTTTCCCTCCTGCCCGACGCGCCCCGACAAACGTTCGCGGTGCCTCGCTGTGACCAGTTCAGCAGCTCACGCTCAAGGTGGGATGTCCTCGGTTTTCCCCTTCTCGAACCGGGAGCTGTTTAAGGATGAAAGACGTGCTTTTGCATTATCCCTCTTTTCATGCCTTTCCTATTTCCGATGTCCTTTTTTGAAGTAGAAGCAGTTGTATTTGCAAGGGGCTTTACCAAACGAGCCCTGCAAACCTGAGGAAAGCAAAGCAGCGTGCTCCGAAGGCACATAAACACTTCTGAAAAATTCCCATCTGCAGAGGGACTGTAGCAGTAAACCAGCACAAATGCCTCTGTTACAACAAGGCGAATGTCTGCCACTGCAGTGACCGACCGAACGGACAAGGTAAGAAGACGCCGGCCTCACGCCGTCACCGAAGCACACGGTGGCGATGATCCGGCAGCAGCTTTGCCTGCAAGGATCCGCATCCCGGTGCGGCCCCGGCGCAGGGAGCTGTGCCCGGGCTCGCGGGGGTGCGGGTATCGCTCTGGCACGGCCGGCCCAGCGGCTGCACGCTGCGTCCCGTAAAAGCCGTGACGTCCTGTGGAAGCGCTTATCCCCCACGCTGCGGCACAGTTTGTGGTTCAGAGTGTTAAAAATGATACGGAAAATGCACTCTATCAGTTTCAGACAACTAACAAAGGCAATTTTAACTCTTATTTTCCCTGCTCTAAGTGAGAAGATTTTTCAGGAATTGCAGAACAGCGTGCGAGTTCTTCAGATGACTGAAATGAAACGTGGTATTTGCTTTCCCGTGATCACACATTTGGCTCGAGAAGGGCAAAGAACATTTCTACTGAGCCGAAGGCCTCAGAAAACTACACCTGAGAGACATTCAGAGAGACTGAGAAAAAAAACAAAGCCGAAGCAGATAACAGAGATTTTGAGACTATGTGATCATTATTGAGTATCCCCGGGCTTTACCAATCTTTGCCCACTCTAACGTCTGTGTGATGTTTCAGTTATACCTAAAAGCTGCAGGATGCTCAGTTTGATGGTTCCCGGTGAGTTTGGTGGCCTACAGGACCTGGGGCCTGAGCGGTGGGTTTGGTTTACACGGAAATAGATGGAGCTCCCGTAGGAGATTGCTCGACTTAGGAAAGCGAGTGAAAACGTTGCCGAGTAGAGAGGACTGATGCTGTACTTCGGTATTTTCAGGCATTTTTGGTTTGCGTTTTTTTTCTGTGCTTTAAACTTTAAATCATACGAATATTACCTGACCAGTTTGTAAAGACAGCTAGAAAAAAAAATCTTTGCTGATTAGTGTATTGCTAAATGCATTCTAAAGCACTTTGCAAAGCGCCAAATGTTTCAAGTTTTACAGAAGCGTAATGAGGTGTGCTGTTATCTCTGGTTTTACCCGGACAAGTTGAGACAAATTCTGAGCTTGAATGTATGAAGCACCTGTTACAGATAATCTCTGGAAGGGATCTGGGGCTGGTATTTTGTTGTGATCAAGGCTCCCGACTGGGAGTATGTATGGGCTAGGCAGATAAAAAGCAGACTGTCTTCTAATGGTCTGTTATTGCTGTCGAAGGAGATCCACCTTACTGACTGTCGGTGGAACCGTCGACTCGAAGGATGGGGCTGGGAAAGTATTTTGCTTGCCATGTATAGAGGAGTCCAGGAGCTGCTTTTCTTATTATGAAAATGTCGGTCCTGCCCAGATTTAAAGAAGACTGTCTTGTGGGAAGAACGCTGTGCCTGAGGTGTGCAAGAGCTGCCGTGCTGTCGCTTGGGGCTGCCAGAGGCCCCGACCGGTCACTGCTGGCAGCCGTGGTTTTAGCTCCTGCCCCAGACGATCGCCTTCCCTCGCCGAGCCTCGCCGCTGACCCACAGCACCAGGGTCCCCCGGGCAAGGGGTGCTCTGGGCGAGTGTCGTCGGTCACGACCCCGTCTGGGCTGTGCTCCTCGCCCCAAACCGAACACGCCGGATCTGACGGCTCTGGGTAGCTGCTAATCAGGTTTTGAGATGGAGCATCTCAAGCTCCATCATTCAGAGCCCTGCAAGTTTCTTCTCGTTCCTCCAGCTGGGCCGATTACGGGCGATGCAGAACCTGCCGCGCCGTAATCCCACTTTTCATCTCGATAACTACACGCTTTTCCAAAGGTCGGCTGCTCCGGGCTACCAACCCTCTCCGAGGTAAGGCGGGAGATGTGCGGGAACCAGCCCTGCACCCTGCCCTCGCAGGGCCGGGCTCTGGCTGGGGCTGGGAGATAACTCGCTGGGAGCCGCAGCGAAGCCGAGGGGGCAAAACGCAATTGCCTGGGCGGTAACGTGACCAGCATCTGCTGGTCCGGACTAGTGCCTCTGTGAAAGGCTGCAGCTGTCCGAGGGCGGCTGAAACGAGAACGAAAGAGGGAGATGAAAACGGAGGGGGAAGGACCGGTACCATTAGCGAAAGGCAGTAATTTAATTGAAGAAGAAAAGCTTGAAAGAATGAGAGAAATG
>NW_009598473.1:0-24389 GCF_000690535.1 Cariama cristata | reverse complement strand
CTGCCTTATTGGCCTTCCCCTGATCTTTACCCATAGGCACTTGACCTTATCACCACCATCATTGAGTTCAAGACAATTGAAACCCTCTCTAATATATAAAGCCACCCCACCGCCTCTCTATCCTCCTCTATCCATTCTGAAGAGCTTGTAGCCATTCATTGCAGCACTCCAGTCATGAGACTCATCCCACCATGTTTGCATGATGGCAACTATGTCGTAGCTTTCCTGCTGCACCATGGCTTCCAGCTCTTCCTGTTTGTTGCCCATGCTGCGTGCATTGGTGTAGATGCACTTCAGCTGGGCTATCAATCTCACCTCTAAGACTGGCCTGCTGTCCCTAGGCTCATCTCCAGTGTGCTGGGTTTTATCCCCTGTCCTCACAGGAGAGGTGCTCCAGCCCTTGGATTATCTTCGTGGCCCTCCTCTGGGCTCGCTCCAACAGGTCCAGTTTAAACCACATTGATTTAAAACCATTTTCAGCTGGTGCCTTTAAATTGATATGAACTGTGTCTGTTTTCTTACAAAACAGTTTTTGCTTTGTATTTCCTTTCTCTCACACTTGGCTGTCACACATCTTGCACTACTGGAATACAGAACTTTCCTTTCAAGTCCCAACTTTCTACTCCTATCACCGTGTCACCATTTAGAATTGTACAAGGAAACAAAATTCATCTTCAGCCAGCTCAAGGGTAAGTAGCTGCAGTGCCTACAGGGCAGCAGAGAGATCAGGCCCAAAGAGAAAGACACTGAACAAAAGTTGGGGGGTTCCCTCCCTCTTCCACCTGTGGCTTCAAAACTCTGCATCAAGTTTTACACCTGGTTTTAGTCTTCCATCTGCCTGCCACAGACAGAGTACCAATATAAATATTCAATGTGTGAATATTTTATTTCAGCTTTTGGGTGATACTTGATAATCAAATATCTCAGTTGTAGGTGTGCAGTAAAAGTAGGTGAGCTATCGAGTTAATTCGTTAAATATTTAACTTGCTAACATGTAATAACAAGCAAGAATTCTCCCCCAAGCCAGTATTAACTGGGGTTTCAAATTTCAGTAGACAAAAAAACAAATTCTGGTGACCTACAAGCGTACTGGACTGATGTACCAGGAAGAAAAAGTTCTGCTTCCTTTCTTCACCAACACATTAATATCACTATGGAGGAGCTGCTTGTCAAATACACAGAGCTAAAAGTCACATTTCAGCCCTGTTTTATGAATTCCAGGTGCCTTAAAAAAAAAAAAAAAAAAAAAACAACAAACAAACCAAAAAAAAAAACACCACCACAACACTTTTTTAGAAGGCTTTTTTTTGGGAAAAGCAGGCTGAAGAAAAGAAACGTAGGCCAACAGCTAAGGGCAAACTTAGCCAGAAAAATACACCACAGACCTCCTTGCCAGGACACCAGGAGAGAGCAGACTATCTGTGGAACAAATCAATGAGACCCACAAAAGGCAAAGCCTGCCAAATACCCAGCCAACTTGCTGGGAAAGGTTTGGCAACCCTTTCTAAGAGCATCCCATAAGCCTGGGAAGCTAAGAAGGCCTTCTGTAATTTCTACATCTATGTCATGTTCAGAGATTTACAGTTCAAACCCAAGCCACGTCCCCAAATTCCTGAGATCTGAACTAACCCTGGTTATCTTGAGAAAGGTGAGTCAAACACTGTGTAGCAAACCCTGCCCGCAGGTTCATCAACACAGAAGAGACATGCCCAATAACATCTAAAAGTAATTTCAGGTGTTCTCAGAGTTTCATGAAACACCATCTTTGTACTCCCCTCCCTCACTAAAAAAGGTGCTCACCAAGCTACCTGTATTTTGACCTATCCTGAAACCATGAAATTATCATCACGTCAATCACCAAAGATGTATAAACACTGAAGCCTTTCGGTGTCTGAAAATACAGCTGTTAGTTGCTTGCAACATTCTGTGTACGTGGAAGGAACGGTGAAAGGAAAACTATATACGTGAAGCAAATAATATAAAGGCTGTTATGGGGGTGAGCACTGCATTAATATCCTGGTAAGCTGGCTCATGGTAGCCCTTTAAGGTCAGAACAGGCCACGGTTTTGACATGCAACCTGAAAGGAAAAGTTGATCAAGAGAGAATAAATACTTTAGGTGTTACCAGAGAGACTTTTTTCCAATAACTCTTCAGAGATGTAACAGCATGGTAAGTGCAAGTAGGTTATTAAAAAGGAACTACCAAAGATTTTGCAATATACTGATCAGAAAATGTTACGTGACTACCTTTTAAGATACTTCTAGGCATAGTACGTGAGCTGTTTACCGAGCAGTTCACAAGCAGCCTACTCAGATATTTGATTTTATCAGAGCAGGCCACCCACATCTGACTCAGTAAAAGCGCATATGTGCAAGAGGAATCCCCTCAAAATAGTGTAACATTTTTAGATAATACGATCTTCAGCAAACAAAGACTCCTTTTCTATCATGTTCATACAGAAAGAAATCAAGTACAGAGTTTCACGTCACTTCTAAATCAAGGAAGATACACTGGAAAAATTTCTACATCAATAAGCATGGCATTAAGTCAAAATTGGAATTTTTTTGGAGACATGTCAATAATCCAGCATTTGGTTTAGTTTCACATTTATGGAAGAATATCAATACAAAGTGTTTACATATCACACTTACACCTAATGGGTTTCAGTCTGGCAAGGGCGACCCGAGACTCCCTTACAAAAAATGGAAGGCCAAAGAAGCAGAGTTGCTCATTAGAGGAGGTGCTGGATACCACATGCTGACAATTTCCACATCTACGTGACCAGAAAAAAAAAATGCGTGTTTTGCTTCTATTTCCCTTACGACAGAGGCAGGATGAAAACCAACAGGAACTATGTTTCATCTTCCCCTCCCCCCCAATCTACAATTTATTCATGGAAAATCACTTGCGGGCAATCTTTAAGGTTTCAGAACAGGGAAAGCAGGGAGAAATAGAGCCTACAGGAGCAAAAAAAAAAATGCAGTAAACAAACCTACATCAACCACCAGAGAACCATCACCATGTTTCAGTTTGCTTTAGAAACCATAGCCTGGACTGACTGAACAATTTGATTTATGCTTTCAACTTATTCCTCATGTGGGACTCCGATTCCTCACATCTACAAGGCAAGCACAGGTATCTAGGAGAGAATAAGCTCTTGACACAAAAATGAGCATAGATACTTCTATACACAGCATTGAAAGGAACTTACTCTTCTAGAGATACAAAGAGTGCAAAAGAAGCAGTGCTACTGTAAAAGTATTTGTAACACTATGCTATTCTCACACTTGTTATCCGTCAGCACCGATCTCAACAGGGACACAAGGGAAATGAAGAATAGTGGGATCCAAGCCCTTCCATCAGATACAGGAACGCCTCCAGGACAAGTGTAATAAGCAGGTCATGGAATTGAGCTCTGCTCCGGCCACTGTTGTGTTTATGGAACATCTAGAGAGGAAATCAGTCTTGATTTCTGTAAAAGGTACAAGATCAACAGTTACCAGCCTAGATTCATTCCTTTCCCTCAAGCAACATTTCAGACAGCTACTAGCAGAAGACAGGAAACTTATCTACGGATTAAAATATCTCTCTCTCTCTCACATTGCAAGTAAGATCATACTCAGTATTAGACTAGAGGATGAAAAGCACTTTCATACAGTGAAATAAATAGCAATTTGTTACAAACTGAAGACTACAATGCAGTTTCTGTAAACAGATATGCCTCAGAAGATTTCACACCTTTTCTCTTGTAAACCATACTGAAACTGTGCCTCAAACCAAATTAGACAATAGAAGATGCTATGTAATAAGCACTAATAAAAACCACCCACCCCATGACAGTGCTGAAAGACTTCCTCACCTCTTTTATGCAGTGACTCTTAACTTCTGTAGACACCTGGACACCTTGGTTTTCTCCCTTGTTAAGATGTTTTTTTTCTAACCTAATGACCACTCCATTCACGCTGACCATCACAAGCCATCCGAGAGAGCAACAAAGTGAGGACATCCATGAGCAACTTTTGTTAAGCACAGCAAGCAGCCTTAGTGCACCACCAGGTACTCATCCATTTTTCACTGCCTTGATAATAACATGCCACAAAAATGGGAAACGCCATTTCTCTGCATACACTTTGATTACTTTGAAGTTCTCTATCTTAAGTATGTTAAATCTTAAGTCATTGTAAAAAATTCAAAACGAAAACCACAAGTCCCCCCCAAAACCTTCAAAAGTCAAATGGTTCATTACTTAAATCACTCGAAAATGACTTTTGTGATAGCTCAAGGACTAAGAGGAATTCAGTGATGAACTCAAGGTACAGTCAGGGAAGTAAAGCATGATCACACAGTGAGTGTATTCTTTAACTATTTTCAAAACGTAGTTTGTAAAAGGGATCAATTTCAAGTTTCAAAGATGCTATGAAGTATAAGGTCTTAAAAAGCCAGGACTATTCCTTTTTGCATTTCACTTGACTTGCTCATAAGTCTCCATGACTTCACGCTGCAGGTTTTCAAAGCCTAATCCTACAGCTATGTTTGGATTGTAGAGGAACATGCTAGGTGTAATAGCATGTTAAATAACACTGGAACTTTGTTTCCCATATGAATAATACTTTCTCCTGCTATTATTTCACTATGCTGAGTTTAAACTCTTTTACCAAACAGCTAAGAAGCTCAGATCAAATGTGAAAGAAGAAAGATGTTACAGTCTACAATTTATTAGCTGCCAGCGTCCTGTTGTGCAGTAAACCTTTTGTAGGAAGAATAGCAAACTGTCACCTCAGTTACCTAGTTGGCTAGCACGGCGATGGCTGATGAAAGAATGGCTCCCTACATCCTACAGGTCATTACTAGGGCAGTTAATGCCTGGCTATACTGTAAGGTCAGGTCCCAATAAACAGATCATATTATTTTGCTTAGTTCTGCTCAACCCTTCAGTTTCAAAAACAACCACCCAACCCCATTAAAACCTATCACAGATTTCTATTTACTGTTTTTACATGTCCTACACTATGTAATTCATTCAGATGGTGACCAAGGGATTTAGTATTGAGGTCAAGTACAAGTTACAGGAGAGAAGGAACTTATGTCGAGAAAAACTGCTTCTTAATGCATACTTAACTTTTAATGCAGCATGCATTTGGAAGCCACTCGAGAGTTAAACCTGCCCCAGACCTTGCCAGCTGCTCTATGTGCTTTTGAAATAACCTCAGAAAGCAGCTAGTAACAATCCGCGTCCCAGCTCCCAGAATGCCAAACATTCACACATTACATCAACAGATGCTCGATTATGGCATTGTAGCTTTCCATACCAGCACATTTTCACTTGTTCCCAGCCATCATCTCCAGTGACCTCCTACAGACCTCAGATCAAAAACAAAGGGGAGAAAACTGCATTCAGGATCCCAGGCAAAATGCAGTTTTCCCTCAGTGTTACCTGGCAAACTGAAAACAAAAGCAAAACACAATATGCTAGAAGTTTTCAGTCATAGTATCAGACACTTACAGTATCATTAAAACAGTGCTTACATTAGTTAAATTAGCACGTAACAATTTAACCTTGCAGAATTGTTTTCATCCCAAGAAATCAATACCAAGTTTTCAGAGTTACTAAATCCTTGCAACACAAGATGCAACTTGCATATGCAAAAAAAAAGAAGCATATCCTAGTTGCTCAAACAGGTTTCCTCAGATACTATTGAAAACGTGGCTGTTAACTTTAGCCTCATCCCCAAGAATCTTTTAGGGAGTACAGTGTTATTTATCAATATCACAGACAGTTGGGTGAAATTTGTATTTCTGCAGGCCTTCTGTGCAATGACTGGTACTGAAACTTTTTTTCAGCAACATGAAGGGATTTCAAACTAAGATCTTCCGAAACACACAAAACAGTTTCCACAGCAAGTCCTTTTTGCATAAATGTTTGCCAAAAAGATTATATTCATGGGACAATTATTTTTTTTTACACTTAACTATGAATGTTCAAACAAGTTCATTCCTATAACTGTATGAAAATTATGACAGAGAGCAAGTATGAGTATGAATGCAAACAATCTTTACCTGTTAACCGACACTTGACGTAAAGTACACATAACTGGTATAGAGAACTTGGATACTAATTAATAAAGGAACAGTAATGCTTGAATCTTTCACCAAAACATGTGTAAGACGCTTAATCTAGAGCTGGCTACATAACCTGAAATACCTAGCCTTAAATCTCCTTCTTCCCTTCTTTAACCTGCTCTTACCTACCCTAAAAAGGTATCAGTACCTGAAGGACACTGTGCATCATTTTACCTTCTTGGTTTCAGAGTTTGGGTCACTTGCAAGCAACCAGATCTGGAACTCAAGCCAAAAATCAAGTCCCAGGACCAGTACACAGCAGATTTCAATACACAACATACAGCAGTCAAACAGTTTTGCATCAGCATAGTCAAAAAAAGCTCTGAGCTTTAAAGTCCTCCCTTGACATTTGATGTGGCAGTCTTGAAGTGGAAGGCAAAGGGTCAGAGGATGTACTACAGGTGACCGGCAAGTCACCAGTTCTCTGGCTTCTCACCTGATGAGCTCACCAGCCTGAAGTCCTATCAACTATCTCCCACAGGGCTTGCACAGGTAACTTCTGACTTGGGACTAATTTTTTTATGGTCTCTCTGGGTGTCCAGACAGAGATTGTCTCTACAGTGGCTGTATCATGCAGCCATTCCAGAAAGTTGGAACAACTGAAAACATACCGTTCATTACTCAGGCTCCTGACACATCACTAACCATTTTCATTCACTGGCCTGACAGACATTTCATGTCAGGGAACTTTGTGTCCTTTTGTCTCCTCTGTTCTCCTCTTCTGCTCTCTCCTAGCAAGCATCATTAATAATCCCTCTCTGGATTTCACTTGGTCTGATCTCTGTTTAGGAGGGAGACTACAGAAAATCCTCTTGAAGTATCAGGGAAAAGCCTAGGTGTTATTCCAACATCAGCTATGCCTGTTTCAGAGAGCCTTCAGAGCACGCCGCATGGGGAGGGTACATGAGAAAGTCTGTGGGAAGATTTACAACAGTGGTCTCTTTGAAAGGAGTTTCTTAACAGTCAGCCACTACATTGAAGGAAATAATCCTTGCAATCCCAGTTTAGGACAGGACGCACGTACAAACAGAATTGAACTTCATCAGTCTCATGACCAAGGTACCAAGTGACAGTGAAACTGGTACAAAACGTTCTACCCCATAAAAATCTCAAATCTTAATAAAACCGTAACAGTTGCCAGGGAGCCAGCTTTCCTGTGTTACGGGGAAGCAAACATAGATTTGATCTGCTGGGAGTCTCCTACTGCATTGAAAACAAACAGCTTAAAGGGTTAACGTCAGCGGAAGACAGACGTGCTGCCCTTTCCCATCAGCCATCCATATCCTGGGTCAAGGCTGCTTGAGACCACAGTGAAAACTGACTGAAAGCCCTCCTGGGCAGCCCATGAAACTCTTGCTCAGCACAGGTTTGGAAACATTCGTCCTTCCCTTAACACCTGCCACTTCAGGAAGTTTTCAAGGAATATGCTCAGAATAGAAATGATTTGGAATACAGAGGCAATCGAACAATGAAACCCTCAGGTCATGCTCATTAATACTTTCTTTCCCCACCGCTATTTTAGTTAAGGACAGATCATGCTACCCTTACACATACTATTCAATCCACTTGCAGTAACTGCTCAGAAAATGTGTTATTAATGAATTAACTTTTCAAATGCTCATTTAACCCCTAATTCCCTTGGCTTTTAGCAAGAAGCCCAGTTGCGATACAGCTCAGAGCCTGTATCTCACATGGACAGAACTAAACGTCTCCCAAGTTTCTGCTGAGGAAATTTGTGTATCCGCATACTACTTTGATTTTAAAGAAGCTACTATGGTAATACTTGTGTTGCACTGCAGCCTGGAATTCAGCAGGCCTCACTACTAGTCCTGTGCTTTAACTCCTGGACCAGGCTTTTCCCTAATTTTTTTATTTCTTTGGCTAAATTCACAATCATAACATCCTGGTAAGACAGAACTGACCTGTACAGTACATCAAGGCTAAGACACCAACCCAAAGAACAGACAAAAAAAAAAAATCCACTGAGTAGCACATTTAGTGAGTAAATAACTGTATGCAGAACAGTTAATTTTGCTGGGCATTCAACTAACTGAATTTATGCAAGAAGCTTAAAATAACTGAGAGTGTTAACTAATGAAGGCATTTAAAACCAAACAGCTTCTCTTTGTAACTGAATTCAAAGTGTTTGAAACTTAAGACTGGTAAATGTACTACCACCACAAAATCAAACAACCAGTTCTTTTTTGTGTTGCTAGCAACTCCATCATTTGAGTTAGTAATGTAAGATCATACAAAATGTTTTCTGAGCTGGTTCAGTTTGCACCACCTAAGTCAGCCAACCGTCAGTTCTGACAGAAGCCAAGTAGACAGGCAACAATCTGCAGACATAATGGCCTGTTATTTAAGTATCTTGGAGAGCTGGGCCTGGACTAAGCCAAATTTGTGGATTTTACAGCCTCAGAATCAATCTCATACTACAGATGCCAAACTCCTCAATTAGTACAACTTCCTAAGACTGGAAGTATGTTCTTGGGAGAGCATGTCACATTATGAGGTACACACACCTCATTTCTCAAGGTTTTGTTGTTGGTGGTTTTTTTGTTTTGTCTTTTTTTTACATATATCTCAAGAGTTTTTTTGGTTGCTTTTTTTTTTTTTTAAATATATATCTCAAGATGACTGGAAAGTGCTGTGAAGGAGTAATATTTTGTGTTAGGGTTCTTTAATAGACCTTGAGGAACACCAGATCATTCAACTACTTAACCTAGAGCATTCAAAAGCATGAATGGGCAACAGTTAAAAACAACTGTATAAAGGGAACATTTGCTTGCTTCTTGTATATATACATAGGTACACACAAGAAACATGAACATTAATGGGAACATAGAATTTCCATTCTCAGAAGTAACAATTTAACATAAACAAGTTTTCCCCAACACGAAGGCCTCTGGAGAACAGATGCTAGAGGGGACAGCTTAGCTCTCTATTGAGAGAAATAAAATTAAAAACCCTATTAAGACACATGAAAAAGGAACTTTCAGCTGGAAACGTGAACCTTCTCTTTGCAGTGTAAAGCAAACACTGCAATTGTTCTTTAGTTTAATTTCTCAGCCCTTTTACACCCTCCTCTTCATAGTTTATCATTAGCTTGCTCCTTGGTTAAAACTAGCAGTCCCAAACCACGAGCACAGTGGTTTAAGGACAACCAAACAAGTGAATCATGTCCCCTGTCTGGAAAAATCTATCTAAAACCGCAGTCTCATTGGTCAGATGGATCAATTCAAATATGTCACAAGTGCTGTAACGTAAAAAAAAAAAAAAAAAACCAACAAACCAAACAAACCAAACCAAAGTACCCCGATCCTTATTTAGGATCAAATGAAGGAGATGACTGTAATCTCTTTAACAATACCAAACAGGGGGAGTAAAGTGAGCATTTATGCACACTGAACTCTCCTCCAGCATTTTTAGCCTCCTTCTAATGTTAACAGTCCCGTCCATCCCCTTGAAATCCATCACCCACAACATCATCAATTCTACAGCACCTGCATTTGTTTTGTTTGTAAACACAAGCCCTGTTTATTTTCTCTCACTCAAAGTAGGGAGTTGCCCACATGCTGTACACCAGTGAACCCTAGCTCACCATTTGCTTCGTTGTCCCACTTTAACCCCAGAAGAGAGCTGATATGCAAGACGTTAACCCTGCCTTCTAAAGGAAGGCATGGACATCCAAACGAGTTCCATAACAGCAGCTTAGGCAGAATTACTTGACAAAAGCAGCAAAGTATTTTTGTTCTTTGTTATATCACTTATTCCTTCAGACAAGCTCTGGTTATATTGCCTACAAGGCTGAAAGATACCTCCTCTTTGATATCTTCACCTGTGTCTGGCACAAGCTGCTGTAAAACAAATCATCAGAATATAATATGGAAATGCCTCTGTCATTACTGACCTAAATGGATCTGAGTAATACCAGATCTAAAAAGGCCTGCGAAATTTTCATTCCATCTTTGCCTCATTCCATGTTTTACCTAATGAGATGATTTAATGGTCAACACCATCTATGCGATCATATAGATTAAGAAAAACATAACAGAGTAATTTATCCATTTTCTCAGTGCCTTTTTTTATCAGCTCAAAACACACCTTATCTTTTGTGTTTGCATCAAAAGTAATAAGTAGTTGAGAAAGCTAAAAGCATAATTCATTTCAGCCAATGCCATAAACTTCTTTATCCATCATAAAACTTAAAACATCACCAAAGCAAAAGACCAATAAAGTAGAAGTTATGCTATACAGACACTTACCTGTACAGCCCATCTAGTACAGCTGTCACTGTTGGATTTAGTGATAGAGTAAACCAGCACAACGGCTCTGCTTACTGGGGAATTTTGTTATTCTAAATTTCATCTGAACCATTCTTCCAGCTGCTTTAACTGCCAAGCCATTGCTAGCCAGGTCAAACTGATACAAACGGCTTTAGAAGAGATGGCTGAGAGAAACATCAGCCTTTTCAGCTAACACCTTCCCTGACAGTCACCTGAGCCAGAGACTTTTTAGAATCAACAATTCCATAGGAACTGAGGTGGAAAGGAACAGGTCCTCTTCTCCAAGCTTCGGCTTCTGAGGCTAAACACTGATGACTTAGGTAACAGAAAACTCTTCCTGCACAACTAAGTTTTTTCTATAGCTGTCTGACAGAAGAACATCTTTTCACTGCCAGCAAGCTTACAAATCTACACTGCTAGGCAGTTCAAAATCAATAGCTTGATTTTCTGGATGGAAATTCAGGAACAATAGAGGAGACTCCACTTTAGGTTTTCCTTGTGGGTTTTCTTATTCCTGGTTTGAGAGGCTTGTATTGTTGCTGGTACAAAACCTTACACTAAATATATTCCAAAGGGAAACCATACCAAAGCCCAGATTTAAAGAAGCTTCAGTGTTCCCAGTTTTGAAGAAAACCACTCCACTTCATTTACGTAGAGATCTAAACACAAAGCATGACCCCCACAGAAAGTCACGTTTCCACTCTGCAGAAAGAGCAGCAAGGATTCTTGACAGCCACAGCTATCAAAGTGAAAAGAAGGTATCCTGCAGGCTTTAGGAATACATGGAACAGCTGCAACAGCTGTGATCCAATTTCACTTTCAGTCTTACTTTATGGAACTATGAATATTTACTGTTGACTTTCAGAACGCTAATCCAGATCACACCCTTTGAAACACAGTATGATGCTTTCTGCAATTTGCTTCTGTGG
Organism: Cariama cristata; assembly: GCF_000690535.1. Lineage (NCBI taxonomy): Eukaryota > Metazoa > Chordata > Aves > Cariamiformes > Cariamidae > Cariama > Cariama cristata. The sequence goes on along the minus strand of NW_009598473.1, from coordinate 13,050 downwards.
GCAACTTTTGCACAAGTCAAGGCCTTCATCAGGTGCATGTTTCCTACCATCTGGGGCTCTGAAAACATTAGACAAGATACCTTTAAGACAATTCATAACAGAATGAGGTAGCTATAACAAACAAAACACCAGTAAATATACACAGCTGGTTGCTCAGAATCTCAGCTCTCTCTCATCTTATCCCTGCCTAACTGGCATTTTGTTCCACCTTCCTTGTGTCATAAAGTCAACTTCCTTGCAAGCACACTTTCCGTTTATACTTTGAAGACACTGCTTAAGTTATTCACAATTAGGGATTTATTTTTTCTGAAGATATTAACTCCTGCTTATTTCAAAGCAAAATTCTATGTGTCCTGAGTTTATCTCTTAAAAAAAAAAAAAAAAAAAAAAAAAAAACAAAACCACACACCATAACTCCCACTGCTTATGGTCAGGTTTGTCACACATTTCTGCTGCTCATCCATCTCCCATAAAAGCTGTCTACTGACTTCTGAAAACTAAGTAGCTTGAGTGCTTTTGACATCTTGCAGTTGGTAACTAAAAATGTTCCCAAATATTCAACTTTAACATAGTAATTTAATCCCAAAGGCAACAAAGCTTAAAATTAACATTTTGAAGTTATAAAACAAACTCAGAGAAACAGATAATTGTGTGCCAGTGCTGCCAGAGCACCTTTAATTGAACTTTGCCATAGTCAGATACTGTACCACATTATATTAATCACAAGTTCTCTGCCAAAGCAGAGCTCATAACAAGAGGCATTAATATTGAGAACGACAGCCCCATGCAGTGTCCTGTAAAGGCAAAGGCTTTCTTTATCCACACTAAAAACAGCCTCAAACACTAAAATTCTTACAAATAGCTTGGTCCCTAACAGAAAGCATGTTAACTTCATTATTTACACTTGTTTATTGCATTAATTTACCAAGTCTGTTAAAAATATACTCAGAGCCAAACCTCAACCTCCAGCCCACCTCACTTTGGGTAGCATTAAAAATATAAAAGTATCACCTTTCATTACTTTTGCTCTTCTTGCATATTTTAAAAACCACACAGACTCCTAGCTTGCACTTGACATTATAAGCAGTCTTTCATGTAGTAGACACACAATTGTGAACTCTTAGGAACATTCATTTCTCCTCTTGTTTTCAAAACCAAGCAGGACAGAAGGAAAACTGCCTATAGGATATGGGAATATCACTGTTATACTAGTCCGATAATAGTGGTACATACCAGCTGACCATTAGAATGGCTTTCTATTTTGAGGTTAATAGTATTCCAATGTATTCTAAATTCCATTCCACAGTAAACCATGAAACACAGACTGTGTACTTGTTGCTTCTGTAAGCCACCAAACTGAGGCACCTCAATTCATCTGCAGCAGGACACAAATCACTGTTACAACACACCATCTCCTGCTTAGCGCTGATAAAGAAGCAACAATTTTGTCTAATACCTACACACGTTGCAAATGAAACCAAAGACCTATCAATGCTAATTTTAACCCCTGGAGTTAAAGCCTAGTGATAGATCAAGTTAAGCAAGTTACAAGCCAGTATCAAGGGAATTTTAACTCCATTAGGGGAATTTTCAGGTAAAAAAGCATCGACTCTGCAGCAGGCTTTGCTGGTATGGTTATATGCTTAGGACAGCTGCAAATCAAATCATTTGCAGGAGAAGTTTCTATTTATAAAACACAAAACTGCTGCAAGTATTGCACTGTACTCTGCTTGCTTACAGTCTGCCCACTCAACCTCTATGATTTATTAGAGCTTTCCAAACACTATTTTTCTTCCCTTAAAGGCATTGTATGTGAAGTCCCCGCTCCCTTCCCCAGGTTGCTCCATGTTTTAGGTTAAGCCATGCTCATTTCACCAAATCTATTCATAGAAGGATGCCTGACAGACAGGTCATATGGTCCTGCAAAGGCTCAGAAGGAGATGTGGTGCCTGGAAATGGAACGGTTTCTACCAGTGCTGCAACTGTCAGCACTTGATTTTGAAGATTATTATGTTGCAAAGCAGCAGAGCTCAGATTTTGATGTCCAAGAAATCTATTTTACATAATTTTTTCCTTCTCTCTCCAATGTGTACATAGATTTCTCAACTATAGGGCATATGGCTTTACAGGTGAAAGGATACAATGAATAGCGTGTAAAAGTAACCCAAAGCATCCCTGAAACATCTGCCTTTCCCCTCTGTAAAGTACATTAATTTTATATGTATTGTATGTGTTATATAAAGGTAAAAGGTGTGACATTAAACTGTGTTGACTTTCTCTTAAGGCAGCCCATAGGTTTTTAGCTGAGGCTGCCATTTCAAAGTCATGCGTATAAAACACTTCTACCACCTCAAGTGTTGCACCTGCTTTTATACCTATATTTTAACAGGACTGTCAGTGTAAGAAGATACTGAAAGCACGCAAGTTTAAAACTGAAGACCAAATAAATGCATCATGAGTCAGGCTGTGGCAGATCACAACACAGTTTAATAGACTTTTTCATGCAGGTGCAGAAAATAACTAAGTCAGCCTATTTTTACAGGGAATACTATAAAGCCTAGAATTCCTCAACACATTTTATAGGCTAGAACAGGAAATTCATTATTACGAGTTTCTGCAAAAAGCGCAGCACTCCTGAGTCTTTTTTAGCTTGCACGGCTGAACAAAACTTTTCTTTATCTTACTGTAGTAAAATGATCTGCTTCTGCCTCACATAGATGCTTACAGAGGGAAAGGTTGCAGCTTGCACACAAAACATCAGAGGACCAAGTTGGAAGAGACCTCTGGAGATCACCTGGTCTAATGCCCCTATTTAACACAGGTCAGCTACAACAGGCTGTCCAGGACCAGGGTCATTTGGGTTTTGAATACCCCCTCTAGAATGGAGATTTCACAGCCTCTCTGAGGAACCTCTGATCCTACTTGTCCACCTTCACAGGAGAAAGATTTCTTATGTTAAACCAGATTTTCTTGTTTTTCTGTCTGTGCCCATTGCCTTTTGCCCTTTCACTGGTGTAAGACTGAGAGCAATCTAGCTCTGTCGTCTTTAGTTCCGATGAATGATCAAGTTTTCTTTTACTCAGAAGAGTTCCCATAGAAGGTACGTGTTTAACTGCCTAAATAAAAAACAGCAACTCTGAAATTTGAAGGCAAGGCTCAGTAAGGAAGATGGTAGATTAAAAACCCATCTGAATAACACAGTAGTTTTCTTGCACAACTTTTCTTTGTGCTCAGTGTAACAGAAATGGATGTCTGGTTTGTTTCTTGCCATCCCATAAGACAGTTCCTTCTTAAAAGGCTGAATAGTCAAAAAAGCAAGCATTAATTCCCTACATTGGTGAAATCCTCCCAACTCCAAACTCTACATTGAGCCAGTAGTAAGCTACTCTGAATATGAACCATACTGTAGAACATAACCCCATCTTTCAGATGAAGCCAAAGGCAACATGAAGACAGGATTATCCTGGCACATTCAGAGCAGTGCAATGCTGAATGACCCAGCTGTAAAGCATCATGGCACATTCTTACATCTTAAAGCCAGAGCTGATGCTGACCTTCAGTAATCTCCAATAAGCTCTGTTTTTTCCTCACCTTTGATGAGGATTCATTGCTACTCTTAAGCCGCAGAGTATTGAATCACTGTTACTAGACTCCAGCAAGCAAAAGCATCCTGCAAGTTCCCTAAAAACTACATTGCCTTCTAAGTGGTTAAGTGAAGAGGGAAGTATTTCCACCTCCCAACAGCACAGCTCCTCCCTACCCGAGGGTATGGTATATGAAACAAATGTGTAAATACTCTTGAACCTTAACTTTGAGAAAAAGTTTGTGTAGCTTTTTTTGACCATGATCAACTGTAAGCAAACTACAGAAGCAGGAAGAGTATTGAAGGCATTCAGGATCAGTCAGTGACCAGATGACTCCAGCTCTGCAAGTCTCAGCTCAGATAATCTTTGCACAGGTGAGTAAGCAGCACTTCTAGCTTCTTTTCAAGAGCTGCGCAGTTGACTCATTTGATATAAAGGTAAAAGGAATCTACAATTGCTAGAAACAGGCACAGACTTAGCAGCAGGTATGAAAACACAATACCCCGAAGCTTCAAAATTCTGATTTAGCCCTAAAACAAACCTGAGCTTAGTGAATTCATAGAGGAGAACAGTCTGCCTCACAGGCTATCCAGGCAAGAGAAATGAGCTTCTCTTTCAAACTTGCTTGTTGTGTAAAGAAGTTTCAGCCCTGGTCCTAGGCAGGGCCATAAGAGAAAAAGAAATTGGCAGAAGCATATGTAGCATCAAAGTAATTTTTAGTTTTTTGGCCTAACCTGCTTTTCAACTCTTGCCTTCTGATGGAAACTCACTCCAGGTAGATTTTTGATTTTGGTAACTAGGTTAATTCCCATTTCTCATCTAGTAAGGTTCAACCGTGTGGCCAAAGCTTTAGGATTAGTACCACTGGATTTACTAAATGCTTGAATTTGAACAGTCTGGGGTTAGACACACTAATGAAACTAACCAGTAATCTGATCTGGAGACAGGGAAAACCAGATAGGTCTGTGTTCAATTAGCAGCTCCCCTACTCCACTGCTAAATCCAAATCCTTCCCTCAAAAAGGAGAGTAAAAGCTTTTTTTTTAATATAAGAATAAAATGGACATATTCCAGCAGTTTAAGGCATGCTCATATTCAGCAAGTACAATAATGTTACCATACCACTATGAATAAGGAACAATAAAGGATTTAATACAGAGAAGCACGAGACAACATAAGCAGCATTGTTTTTCAACTGTCAGATTAAATGGCAAGAGTAAAATACCCACACCATCTTCTCATGTACTTGCCAGATGCTACCTGTAGATAAATTAGCACAAAATCCAACACCTTGAGCATTTAAAACTAGACTGGGTAAGCTAAAGAAAACATTGTGTAATGCTCCTTTATGGTCTGGCAAGGGGAAGGACATGATAGGACAGAGGATTACATACAAAACCCATTAAACTAGCTAATTATGTTAAGGTTTTCCTGTAGATATTATGACTGTGTAGGACAGTTAGCTACCTAAGTAAATAAGCTTAAGCATGAGGTTCTTAGCAACTTCTGACAAACTTACTTCTCTTCTGCTTCGCTCTAAGATAATTAGCAAGCCCTACTGGAGGGAACATTTCTTTGCCTATTTTCACATATTCTGAGAAAACATTGCTCCCTTGGTCATACTATTCAATATTTTTCACACTTCTTTAATTTGGCACCTGTAATGCCAAAATTCTGTGATACTTATTTCGGCAAAACTAGAATATCAACAGGACATTAGCACAAATACATAGCAAGTACAGCCTACAGGACCTACCTGCCTTAAACGTGCTGGCTTTTGGCTGAATTTTTACCCTTTATCTGGCTTGTAAAGAATGGACCCTTCCATAAATCTCAGAGCAGCAGCCAGCCAGCAAGCACTCAGGAAACAAGATGAAAGCCAATTACCTAAGACAGAAGGATGAACTGAACCCAAGACTTGGGACATTCATTACTGGACGTTCTGCCTTTGTCTCAGTACCACCTGAAGCACCTTAAAGATTTGAAAGTCAAGCTATTTTTTTAGACAATAGATTTATTTCCTTCTTCCCTACCCTGCCCCTCCACTTTTAAGCAAATAAGATCAGCCTTCCTTTGTGAACAGTTGGGTGGAATGATTGAACTGAGACCACACGTCTACTAGGATTTTAAGTGACAACCTCCATCAGTCCAGAAGGCCTCATAACTGATAACACAACACCCTGGGTCCTCAAACTTAGGTGGCACACATATGACTTTTGGAGTTAACGGATCCATCAAAAGCGTCAGCACGAACGAGCAGTTAGGTCCAACAAATTAAATTGAACAGATAACTGGACAGAAACTTGAGTATCATCAGGAATGTTTAAACGAGAAGCTGGTGTCCGCTATTCGCTGAACAGCCAAGTCTGAGACTTCAGTGTCCCTGAAATGCAGGACATGAAATCCAGACTAAGTCATATTTTGGACCTTCAGCCCACACCAAAACAGCATGCCAGAGATCAAAGGTGAAAATAATCACGTGCACCTGACTGAAATGCAATTTACCCTTAACATCTCTTACAAATGTTATGATATTATTTAAAACTTTATAGAAAGCCACCTTCCTAGAGCCAGGACTCACACTTAAATAGTGGATTTTCTTTTTCCCACCCAATCCATTCAATTTATGTCTGATAAACATTATGATCACACACAATATTAAACCAACAAGCTCTTTCAGACTAAATCAGAGTCTAAGCGCTTCAGACAGATGACAACGTCTGCAGTTCGTTTGTCAGTGTCCCTCACCCCAAAGCGGGCAACTGAAGCAATTACCACATTGCTGATAATCTTGCAAGCCTATTTTTTCTCCTGTCACCCACTTCCATTAGGGAAATTATATTCTACCTTTAGGTGCATAAAATCATTTTAAACTGCTCATTTGCTAGAGATTTAACTGTACAGTTGACTTCAGCAGCTTAATAACCAGGGCTCTTGTATTCTGGTCTAGCAGAGAGCTCAATTTTCTGAGAGTCTCATTCATTGCACAGGATGAGCTACAGAGCATCTGAAGTAGTCTATCATTTTGCCCTGAGGGCAACCACTCAGCTATGTCTCTGCTACAAGAAGTATCGGCTGTCTTATATACAAACCCTCAAAGGATCTGGCTTCTCTTGCTGTTCTTTGTCAAACTTTGTCACCAACAGAAATGCCAGTTTAGCAGACAGTTCATGGGGCAGGCTGCCTCAGGTTCCACCATGACACAAGTTCTCCTGGGGTACAAAGTTGGAGGGTTCATTTTCCCAGAGTTCCCCACCCCAGGACACAGCCCATCAGGATGCATCTGCACCAAGAACAGGTTTTGGGACAACCTTTCCTTGCTGGAGAGGCTGCCTTCCCTCCAAGAGCCCCTCTGTAACCTCCCAGGCCTGATCTATCCAAGCCACAAGCAGAGACCATGGTGAGGCAGTTTGCTCCTCTCCAGTCCTGCTTCTGCCTGGGGCCAGTTTGATTGCTACTAGGGGTTGCTGTACTGTACACTCTAAATACCTCTTCTTCCACTGCTCCCTGGAGTAGCTGGGAGACAAAAATACCATTGTCCCCATTCTTCACATTCAGTTCCAGTCCCAAAACTTGCAGCCTGCTGTCCAGACATCATCCCCAAGGCGCTTCCCATGAAACTTCTGCCTCTTTTTTGTGGTCCCTGTTCAGCTGTCCCAAGTTCCCATGTTACTTCTCCTCAGGCTTTGATCTACTTTTGACCAAGCAGAAACAATGGTGGGAAAACTAGATAGACTGAAAAGCTTCATCCATCACTGAAACATTCAGTGAAAGTCTAGTCATTTAAAACATGGAGACACATCCCAGCTAGCACTATCACAAGACACGGTTTTCTGACACTAACAGATACACACACACTATTTCCAGGGAACCTTATGAATACAGCTATTGCTGCCTCCTTTCTAAAAAAGGAGGAGAAATTCAAAAGTATTGCCAGCACATGCTCAGACCAACCTTGTTCAGAGCAGAGACAAAAATCTTTGTTCAGGTTTAGAAGGCTTTTATTGCTCCTCTATCATGACAAAAACTTAATAAAGTTAGATTAAACAGAAAGGTTGCCTTGGTATTAGCAGTAGATAGTTTTCTATATCCATGTGAACTTTTATTGTGTTAGCAAAAACAATCTCAGAATTTTCATAGTAAGTATACATTAAGGAGACTCCTTTCATTATTCTTAAAAAAGAAAGTGCCAGTATCAGCAAAAATTGAAACTAAACTTACCTATACTGCATTTAATTCTACCAGCATGCTCCCTTCTGCTTTTGCAGTCCTCCCTTATGTTATATAACCTAATTTTATTTCGTCATCTTCCTTGTTATTCACTTGACATTTTACAGCAGCAGATCAAAAGCATAATTTCTGGTCATAAGTTGCACTTCTTAATGGAAAATACAAAAATTTGAGTTAAAAACCAAGATATTGATTTTATTTTAAAACCATAATTATTCTCTGGCTTAATAAAAAAAAAAAAAAAAAAGGAAAACCACCAATTATCATAACTTTTTTGTCCACATCACCTCTGAACTTTTTAAGCAGAGCTCTTAAAAAGAGGCAATGATGCAATTTAACAATAGTACATTGCCAGTAAGCAACATACTTCCATTGTTTCAAGAAGAAATATTTCGTGGGGAAACAACAAGCTTTCAAACACGTGTCTGCAAAAGCATGCAAATAGCTACTTAAGTTCAAATGTCTTATAGATGGTTTGTTACCCAACTTAAATAAGACTTGAAACTGATCTGGCTTTGTTCTGTAACTCTGATTATCACAAGTTTCGGTAGAGGACAAAAAAAAGTTTCCTATGCAAAACTGTTGCCTGCAGCAGAAAGTGCTAGAAGACTCCAAGGAGTCATATTCGGTGTGCAAGGACCACATAACAAGCTCAACTATGTTACTAGAAAACTCAACATCTTCACACTTGCCTAAGGTACTTGCTTTCAACGCTGATTCTGGCAGTCAAGCACACCACTTGAAGGGTGCTCTTTTTTAACCCTCTAGTTACACATTAAGTTTTTTAAGATGCATTGAAAAATAATGTTTTCATTTGGGGGGTGGTTTGGTGGTTTTTTTGGTTTTGGTTTTGGTTTTTTTTTCTTTTCTTTGTGTTTGTTTTTTTTTTTTTTGACTGTTAAATGGATTTTAAGAGGAAAAAACCAAACTTCTGGCCTGACAAAAATGGAGACAATCCAGTCAACTCTGTTACTAGAAACCATCAGTGCCCCACATTTCAAAACGCCCCCATCAGTGTATCATAAAGCTATGTAACCGTAGCCTTCAAGTACTGTAGCACAACTTAGATTTCTGGTCTTTATGAAATGAAATGCAGCCTGTGGTCAACTTGCAAAACTAATACTTTGCATCCTTAGAAATCAATTGTCTCACTGGCTTCTTCTTACGAGACTCTTGAGAAATCAGTCATTCTCCCTCAGCTCCCCATCTGTAAAGCAGGAATAACACTTTTTCCCTCTCTCACGAAGAGCAAACACAAGGGTAAGATGAAAGTTGAGCTACGCTCCAGACGCAGACCACTGGTACACTCAAACACTGTGGCTGAGTGATGCAAGAACTTTTGAAAGCATTTAGCAGCTGCAAGGAATCACCTGGACAAACTGTTTTTACCACCCCTCAGACTTGTCAGTTGTCATGGGTTTTTATCCTTACTGACAACAGGCATCCCAGATCCAGTACTAACAACAGCATGACGTGAGCTCTGAAATCCCACTTTGTGTTCAAACTCTCAGGTTCTGAGTAGAGTTGCCTTTGCAAGCCAAATTCAGGCACAAGACAGGCTTGCTCCTGGATAGACTAGGAACCCAGGACCTGGGACACAGGTTCTGCTGCCTGGATGTCAATCTATGGTTTGGTTTGGTGCAAGCTAGTGACATAAATGCCACATAATATGGTGCAATAGGACTCAATTCCATGAGCCCTTTCAGATAGAGTGTCATGCAATTGCAGATGTTTGCTGTTCTCCTAAATGCGCATGATGGTGCTATATCATTCAACTAGCTCAACAAAAATAAGTGTCAAGTGTTCAATCCCCAGTATCTTGGTAAAAAGAAAGAAAACCAACCGGCATCATCTCTTACTTCCTTCTAGTTTCCCAAACTTCTGCCATCCTTCTTAACCGTTTGTCTGCCTTAAGGAATTGTTGAATCAAGAGTCATGTTGCCCTCTCTTTTTCTCCCTTAAAATGGTGCACAGCCACCTTTTATTGCCCATCTGCAGCCTTCAGCATCTTCCTCAGGCAAACAGAGGAGATGCCAGTAGCTCGCTGAATGCTTGTTTCCAAACCATGTCAAGCTGAACAGATGGTGCCATAGTTCAAAAACACAGCCCAGCATCCATCTCTCAGTGCTGGACATGCATTTCCATTTCTACCCATAAATGCAGGTTTACAGTACACAAATAACTGCAGCAGGTTATGGGCATATCAAACATGCTAAGGTCAGAGAAACAAAATATTTAAGTGAAGGTATGGTTTTCTAGGAGTCGAAAAGGAAGTATTGTTATTACAAGTTCAACATTATCAGCATTATTTCAGGGCCAGTACAAACCAGTCATATTAGAAAAACTTTTAGTTTCACAACCTGTAACGCATGCTTACCCAGTCTTTGTGAGGAAGGGAAAGAAGCATAGCAGCAAGCCAATGCCACAAGTTATTTCTATTTGTACAACCCACCTTCTCCGCAGGCTCCCCTATTTCTTCCTCTTGGAAATGATCTCTTGCTCAGCTGACATTATCTTCTGTCTCCTCAGTCCCCTGCCTCCATAGAACTCTCATATCTAGGAAAGGGTGAGGGAATAAAGATGGCATGAAAAAAAGGCAGTCTCCCACTGCCACTTACGCAAGTCCCCTAGACAAGCACGTACCTTCAGTCTTCTCTGTAGACTCAGATAAAAGGAACAAAGATAAGTTACCTCTGCAGAAATTGAGCTGCTCGCTGGTGCTTCTTTATTCTCACCACATTGCCTTGGAGGGGCAGCACCAAAATTCACAGCTCTTCCTGACAGGGTTCACAATTAATGAATGACAACAGCCAGAGAATAGTCTACTTTTCCTAGCATATTACTTAGCAAGCATTTCAGGATCCGCAGCAATACCTCTCCTCGAGTAAGCATATGGAAAGATGAGTCAGGTAATTCTACTGCCCAAAATCTGGTGGCTCATTAAGTCTCTTCCACCTAACTTTTTTTTTTTTTTTTAAATTACTGATCATGACAGGGATTTCAAAAAAACATGTGGTTCTATTGTTTCTGCAAATACAACTCTACAAAGGTGACAGGCGGGATGTTGAAACCTCTGCAGAAATTTTAATAGATATCTCTTTTGGAATGTGATGTGTAATACTATACCTCCATTGAATGGAAACTGTCAGTGTGAGATTCCAGTTGGGATTATCATGGTTTCACTATAAGCTTTCAAACTTTCAGGTTTGAAGAATCCACCAACTTGTACGGATGAGCACTGAGAGCACATCCTTGGACTCAGACATACAGTTTGGCCAGATGCTCATCCCAATCCTGGACATAATTTTTCCTAGAATGCCTAAACACAATTTATATTTGATCAGTAAAATAATCCGAGTAGCCTTTCTGTCATACCACCCATTCAGTCAGTTTTAAATCAGCCAGATGAGGAGAGAAACTGGCAAAGTAAAGCACATTACAAGGCAACATACAAGGAGAAGTTACAGGGTCCACAATCTAACAGAAGTTTAAATCCATTTTTGAGATGAAAGCTTGGTCATTTCATATTTCAACCAAAGCAGTTCTCCCATTTCTAGTTCCCACCATAAAATGCACACCATGGGTCATTTAAGACATGCTTGCACTGGGTGACTAAAGGGAAAAAGGCTTTCTGGAAGCTACAGAACAAGAAATTAAACCCAGTGCTACACTAGTGAAAAAACAATTGTATTACGAGTTAAATCTTAGTCACAAAGCTGAGTATGTATACGAGAGGTGTATTTAATCTAAAGAAAGAATGGTTTTGTTTTATCCAAACAATTTTATAATGTTATTTGAAACAGTATGTAATTTAAGTCAACTAGGAAGAGTTGAGGTGGTTATGATTCTTCATACTTTTTTTCACTAGCTGCAGTAGAATGTTTTTGTAACTTCCGTTACTGTTCCACTCATAATCATATGGAAAATAATAATAAAAAATAATAATAAATACTAAAAAAATAATAAAAAACAAAAGAAAAGGTTGGATTTCTTGTTTGCACTTTCTCACAGTACTGTCAGCATTAGCTCATGTTCAACAGAAGAAAAGGATGCTGTTCTAGCATTATTTTAGGCAAAGACAAAAGAGCAACACCATGCCAGATGTACCCAGGAAAGTATTAAATCCTGAGAGGTGAACTGCTTAGGAATTCTCAGGGGATCTCCAACAACACTCAGTTGTAGACAGTTGCACTCAGGAAATTAGCACCTTTCACCTGAAATTTCAGTATTGTACTGCACTTGGGAAATAGTGTGCTTTACAGAACGTGCAAGAGAATGAGACAGACCGCTCTCCAACACTTCTGCTCGTCAAGGATTAGCTTCACTCATTCAAAGCAATAACTTTATTCTAAAGGTTTGAAAATGAAGCCTTAGCACTCAGAAATGCATCAGTTGGTGAAATACTCCACATCAAGTTCCTGAAGCTGTTGGGCTGATAAGCAAGGTAAAACAAAGTTTTGTTGCCCTTTTCATCGCAAGGTTAGTGAATAACTACCTCACATCAATCCCAGTACAAATTCAAAACCTAAGTCAGAAATGCAGGGTTCAGCACCTTCAGAACTGCCCCCCACCCCAATAAGCTTATTTACATATCACCCCCAGCAATTTAGAAGCACAACCTAGCTCTTGGGCACACACTCCAATTCAGACTCACTTACAAACCTTTCATTTACCTGATGCTTTTGCGTGTGCTAACTTGGTTGTTCTGCAAGCTCCTTCCCAAGCGGAGAGTTGCCAGTCATGTTTGTGGCCCAGTCACCAGGGGTTTATGAAGGGCAGGTCCTGCTTGACTAACCTGACCTCCTTTTATGACATGGTGACCCACTTAGTGGATGAAGGAAAGGCTGTGGATGTCATCTGCCTGGACTCTAGTAAAGCCTTTGACACTGTTTCCAACAGCATTCTGGAGAAACTGGCTGCTGGTGGCTTGGACAGGCATACTCTTCACGGTAAAAAACTGGCTGGATGGCCAGGCCCAAAGAGTGGTGGTGAATGGAATGAAACCCAGCTGGCAGCCGGTCACCAGGGGTGTTCCCCAGGGCTCAGTATTGGGGCCAGTTCTGTTTAATATCTTTATTAACGATCTGGACAAGGGGATGGAGTGCACCCTCAGTCAGTTTGCAGAGGATACCAAGTTAGGTGGGAGTGTTGATCTGCTGGAGGACAGGAAGGCTCTGCAGAGGAATCTGGACAGGCTGGGTCGATGAGCAGAGGCCAACTGTATGAGATTCAACAAG
>NW_009598472.1:0-9900 GCF_000690535.1 Cariama cristata | reverse complement strand
TAGTATATAAAGTATTATGTATTATATAGCATTAAATGATACAGTATTACATATTGTAAGTATTTAAGCAATTGTCAAAACTTACACAAAGGCAGTCACATCAGGTGGCTAAAGGTAACATTCATCTCATCATATGGAATTTATAAGCATACTGCTCTCAATTTAAGCTTGGAGGGGCTTTGGGGGAAGGGGATGTTGTTTTTCTTTTTTTTTTTAACTATCCCCCTAATAGCAAGATTCTTCGTCACAAAAATTAATAAAGGTGCTATTTCCTCTCTGGTAGCTATCTTGAGGACGTTCAAGTCTAGCCAATTCCTTCCCAGGCTCTGCCCACTTCTAGTTGTGGGAAAACTTGAGAGAAATGGCACAGCAAAACGACCCAGATCTCACTGGTCACTTACTTTTCTTCTTCGTGCTGTTCTTGTTTTGAAGCCCATCCTGTGCCGTCTTTAGGCACAATGTTCACATTAGGGTCATTGCCTTTGTTCTCTGCTTTGAGACTGGGGAGGTTAGCTGGGGGAGGCATCCTCCTTGAAATAGCAACTTTTCCAAGACTCTGTAATCCATGGCGTGCAGCAACTGCATGTCAAAACAGAAAGTGCAAGTTAACAATGCTGTTTAGCAGTTAGTGTCCATGTAAAGCTATATAAATCAATAAAAATGTCTCGCAAGAAACAAAAATTTAAAGAGTGTAAGAATTAGAAATTCAAAATTCTTCATAATTTAATTTAAAACAAAAAAAAGGGGAGGGGGATTAGTAATACTTGGTTTGGGAGAAGCTGAATACTTTTTGAATTGTGAGTTACTATGGTTAGCCTATTCCAGAGATTAAAAAGTATCTATGGTCCCACCTTTATACACAATGCTCAGTGACATAAAGCTAGAGGAGCCATTTGAAATACGATGCTGGTGTCTTAATATCCTTTAACATGTTGTCAAGCATCATTCTCTTGCTCCTTTTGGAGTTTAACATACCTTGATGTGTCCAGGAATACCCACATGGGTCCAGCCCATTTCTTTTTTGCTGCCAGCTTCAGTTGGCAGATGCTGCTCTTGCAAAAACATTCCTACAAACTGCATTTACTCCAGACCACAAGTATGAAAAAGCAGTAAGAAGCTAACACACTACGTAGGAACATTCAATCTACCAACTAATCAACTCAGGCAAACAAGATGCTACCCTAGGCATGTTGTATCATTACAAACATCTCGGTTTCAACCTTTAAAAACAGTATTGTGGCAAACTACCAAAGTTTAAACACACTTCCCCTCTTTCACCCCCCAGTTTAGGCAAGCATGTCAAATCAAATTCAAAGCCTTCAGACTGTCATTCCCCTCTGGTTCTCAATCCAATCAATCATGAAAAAGGAGGCCCACAGTGGCCTTATTTGAAACATCAGTATAAGTTCCACCCAGTGTTTGTCTGCAAAACAAAGCACCTGATCTAAAAGTGAGCACTGCCTTCTTGTTAATCAAACACCTCCAGTACTGTAAACATTAATATGGTAAAACACACTGCTGGGAATGGCACGTCATATACTGACAACAAACTGAGCCTGCAGCTATAAAACAGTTTTTATTTACCTATATTCTACTTCCTACTAGACTGCAAACTCCCTGAACTGATATTCTTGTTTACAGCTAACCAGAAACTGTAATCAATGTTGCTTTCCAGAATTCTTCCACTTAACTGTTGTATCAAGCAGTTTAAAAAAAAAACCCACAACTTATGTAAGTGCTCATATACTTTGCACTCTTAATTAGTACTACAGTAACGATGAAACAGAATGCAAAGCTAAAGTCATTTTACTCACCTGTGGTTTTCTGAGTTTCCAGTGACTTTCCCTTGTAAGTATTAAACAGACTGAGTGTTGCATACTTTGTTTTTCCATCCTTTGCTTTTGTACTCTGGCCTGACTTTTCCGACATTTCGATGGAAACTCATCGAGTCTGGTACCTCCTGCTCACCCCTCAAAATTTGCCTGAAAAGAAAAACAACAACAAAGTAAAGCAATTTGACTGTAAGCCAGTACTTAAGACTGAGCTCATAGGACAAAAGTGGACAGCATATTTAACACCATTAGCACTGTTTCATTTAAGCATACTGGAGATGTCATAGAATACTTTAACTCCAGAAACCCCTAACCTTATGTAATACTTGTAATTGTAAGGTATTTCCGTCTCTACAATTTGAATGTCACAAAATCAGGAAGGTCAGCATTTAATTAATATAAAACCCTGTAAAAGTGGTAAATACCATCCATGATTTCACAAAAAAATCCTCCAAAAAATCAAAACCAAACAAACATGCAAAGTTTCCACCAGCAGCTAGCTCCCCACTGGGGAAGCTCAATGACTTCAGCCACTCCCGAAGCCAAGTGCCGAGATACCATTAAATGTGGTAGAGTATTTCTGGAATGTGTTTTTTTTTTTTTCAATTAAAATCATCATTAACTCAGCAGCTAGAGAAATTAAATATGAGTCAGAAGTTTCCTTTATCAAAACTATGAACACAGTATGTTCAGACAGGGAAGGTGAGAATTCCTTAAACCAAGAGTCACACTATTCTTCTCACGGCAGTAAATTACAATGCTGTTAGAGCAGGTCATCTCTCTCCTCCCTCCCTCCCCCAGAACAGCAGGCCTTGAGAAAAAGAACCCAGTACTTATCACTGATACTTCACTAGAAGTTCTTCAAAGGAACTTGCTAAAGTTGCTGCTCATCATCAGGCAGGACCACAAGGGAGTATTCACTTAAACAGAACATTATTATAGAGCTGACTTATCTTAACAGCACTCAAAAACCCTGCTACCCTCCTTAGAATAATAATTTTTAATATAGTTCCATGTGAAATCCAGAATAGTTATGTACGCTCAAATACTCTTGTGTTTCATTCTAAAAGCAGACAGCAAGAAGCAAGACATCCTGCTCAAACCATCTTGTAATCAACAAACTCCCTGGTCAAAATCAGCGCCTTGGAATATCTTCAAAAGGACCTTGATTCACATGCAAGGCACTCGTGTTAAGAAGAGCCTGCATGGACAAGCAGTCTAAAGAATAAAGCACTTATTTGGTCATGACAGACATTAACCAATGGCAAAAGATCAGGGAAGTTTCATTTATGTAGGAATTATAACATTCCCAACCTCCTCTGCCTTCTACCTCAATTTACAAGCCCTGACTGAAAAGATTAAGAAATGAAGATGGCAGATACCTTGGGATAATCCAGCTCCAGCAAGCTTTGGGCCAGATGCTACTCTATTACAATCCATGCACAGTGTTCCAAAGCCGACAGTCTTCAGTTTCATATAAGGCCACATACATGGTTAAGAAATACATCTTCCCCTCTTACAAGGAAAAAGTAACTCCCAGATTTTTTTTACCAGATCAGTCAGCATTTGGCTATTTCAACAGCATGTGTTACACCAACAGCCATTCCTCATGTCATCCAAAAACATGAAATACAGGATGGAAGCAAGGTGAATCCAGCTCACCAAGCAAACTGTGTAACCAGAACACAGGCCTCAGATATGGCTGTTAGGCCATCCTTTATCTATCCAAAAAACTACACATTGAGGCTGCAAGGTCTCACTGGAAGCCAAAGCTTCTCAAATATCATTACGGGCATAGGGAAGAAAAAAAACCAGCCTGATATATTGTCTGAATTTAGACAAGCTTATCTTTGGCGCCATCAGACAAGCAGGTTTCAAGCAACGATTCACTGTTCATGGCTGCCCCAATACTTATTTGCAATTCAACAACATGTCAAGCTTCGCCCATTATTATTATTCATGGCTACCCAACCGCTTTCAGCTAGTCTGGAGACTTGAATCCCGGTAGACTAGTTTATCAAGCTGGAGTCTAAATCAGACATTAGGCCCTGCATTAGCCTCTTCTTCTATAAGGAAACCCAGTTTATCATAAGGTCTTCAGTAAAACGTCCGTGAAAGAACCTGGCAGATTCTTTCCCTGCAATTCTCCTGTTACTCTCTGTTCCCAGACTTGTACTTATGATGAAGAGTCCACCACAATCACCCTGGAGCATCAAAGACAGGAGAAGTCACTGGGCAGATAATTACCAGGAATGCATGGGTGATAAGCAAGCTTTCAGGTGTGCATATAACCATATCAAGTAATACAGTATAATTACTTGATACTTAGCTATGCTCACATGCTCTTTCAAGTGAGAACAACTCGTACACAGTTTTATTTTTCAGCCCAAGACTCATTCCAGCCCCAGATTTTGTAAACAAGAAGTAGCTTCACAATGGTGAATAATCTAGAAGTTGGCAAACAAACAAACAAAAACCACAACAAAAAAAGAAAAAGCAAAAAGAGAAAAGAAGATGACTTGAGTAATTTCTCGCCTCCCCCAATTCACAAAAGCAGCTAAGTCTTAACAGATGCAGGCAGAGCAGAAAGTAGTTTAAGGATGGCGTAAGATAATGCTGAGTTTTTGTCATACTTTCCAAAGCCTGAACCTCTGGTAGAGATCAAACATGGAAAATCTTAATCATAACTCTTTTCTTTACAGAGTTAAGACAGAATTCATACTTTGATAAACCTTAATTGTAACAATCGTTCTTCCTAGACCATTTGATAGTTTAAAGAACGGGATGCAGTGATCATGTTCCCCAATAATGCTTTTTATGCCAAATTTACAAAAACTGGTCTGCTTGTTACAGCTGAGCTCTATGCCTTTAAAAGTATTAAAATTCATACCGTTTGACGAGTTTTTCCAAAGTTACACTATAAAGAAAGAGAAAGAGGATATTTTAAATTGATTAAAATTGCACATTACTCAGCAATCTGACTTGCACAAAATAAATCTAGCAGTGCAAACAGTGCTCTTTTAAATTAGGCCAGTCAATATATTCACATTTAACTAAGTTTAGACCTGATACTGATTGCCAAAGAAGAATTCTTCCCTCTGTAGCACCACCTACAAGGTGTTTTAACACAGGATGCATTTAATTTGTGTACACAATAGGTTAGCAAGTCCTCGACTCACCAATGATTCCCAATTTGCCCTAATATTTGAATTTTTTGTTATTACCAGTAAGGTAGCTGTTAGTCTGAACTCTATTAGTCAAATCCTTAAAAACAAAACGCTGTCTGCTAGGTTTACTCACTGTCATATGAGTAAGAACAGGAGACAGCTGTATACCTCTGAACAGCAGCAACATACCAAAAGATGTCAGAACTACTTACCAAAGTTAAATAACTACCATGATAGGGAACAGAAGGGAGAGGCAACAGTACAAGCAACAATGGCAGCTGGCAGGGTTCACTGCACTGTTAAGAAATTTAAGCAAGTCAGCAGTTCATTTTGAACGACTACAGTTACTATTATGCATAATTACAGAAGGCACAATGCTCCCAAAACTCTGGAGCAAAGATTACCTTTCAGCTGCTCTGCAACGTTATCAAATAAGTTAACTGACATTCACTGTGGTCTTAAGATTTTTAAGGGTAAAATTATTACTGTAATTTCTGTACCAGACTTTTTCAGACTGCAACAGGCTAGCTTATCTAGATCCTGCAATGAACTCAGAAGCATGTGTACAGAAATTAGCACACTAAGTAGTTACCACAAATTCTAGATATCCTGGTCTCTGTTAAGGACTATTTACTTGTACCCTCCTAGATATTTACAGCGGGTAGAAGAGCAAACAGAATGCAGTATATTCCAGACTGTAGAATCATATTTTAAAAAGAAGAATAAAACCCCATACATACCATACAGACTTTTTCCACTGAGTCCCTAGCTTTCCTCATCATTCCAGAGTTCCCCAAAATGACTTGTTTAGAATGTAATGATACTAGATCGTATGCCTGTAAATTTTGCGTAGTGTTCCATTAGGACCAACTGCAGACCAGAAAAGATCATACCTCCACTTTGGAAAAAAGTTCTTATGTGATTAAATAAGGAAGAAAGTATTACATATTTTGAGGTCACTTTTGAGGACTGAAGTGGTAAAAAGTTTAAAACATCTAACAATTTAACTCAGCAATTCTTGTCTGGTTTCCTTCCTTCTCTCCCACTGCGTCCATTTCAGTGTTTTGTAGTTTTATTATACATATGAAAAAACAGTTCTACATACATGTGAGAACAGAACAACATTCCGTATAAGCTATGATATCTCGTCTTGGTGAAGTACTACAGACAGGCATACAAAGGGGAAGAGAGTTGTGTAAAGGTTCAGGTAGAAAGTTAGCTTCTTTATCCAGTTTTTGGCAGGGGCAGATCAATTCTTACTACTGCCGTGGGAAATAACTATTCTTTATGCTATGGTCTTCCAATTAATATGTTTCTCTATATGCTTGAGACACAGCATACATCATTCCTCACCTTTGGAGAAAGATTACTATTCTCTGTATTTTTCAGATATCTCATCCTAGTTCAGATGTAAGCACAGATGACCGCATCGCAAACTCTCTAGATCTGTATTTTATATGCTGTATTTTTAAACGTCTAGACAAAAGTTTTTATTTTTTACACAAGTGTAAGATGTCAAGAGACTTCTTCAGCAATATTACAGTTATCTTTTATGCAGTCCTATCTTCTTAAATCACACATCTCACCCCTATTTAGCCTATAAGCATACAATCAGTTAGCACAGGTAACCTGTACGTTAGTTTCCCAGGATTTTGAAGTCTTAAAATCATTAAGTAAATGCTAGAATAATTCCCATATGCCCTATTCAACACAAGCTAGGATATCTAGTCCCTGTCACCTCTACTCCAAGGGCTATATTTTGGCTAAATTTGGAGAAGGATGAGTCAAAGTGACTTAAGGCAAAGCACACCATTCAAGACTCAAACCTGCTGATGTCCTAGAACCATCAACTCTCAGTGCCTCAGATGCCCACCTGTGAAGTGTGAAACACCATAAAAAACACTACATGAAAGTTTACTCATAACCGGGAACACATTAGCACCTCTCTCAAAACAGAAAACAAGAAACAAATCCAGAAAGACTTTTCATACACTATTTTAAGCACATTAAAGAAAGTGGTTAAGGGGCAAAACACATCATATACAAATTTGTCATCTGCATCCAGCCATAACTCCACTTGTCTTAGAATAGCTTGGTTTGTGGCACACTGAGGAATGTGGCTCTGGTAAGTTCCGGAACTAAATAACACAACTGAAAAAAGAAGCTTTTTGCCACATGCTCAATTGATGCTAGAGGCAGATGTTCCGAAATTCAGTGTTGTTAATTTCAAAAGACCATTGCACTCAAAACCCCAGATAAATAACGTGGCACTGAAAATTTCAGCTAGAAATGAAACGTTTCATTTCAGCTGTAAATCCGGCATATTTAGATTTTAGAACTTCACTGAAGAAGTTGCCTCCTAACTGTAAAACCTAAGCATAATCTGCAGTTAATTTCAAAAGACCATTGCACTCAAAACCCCAGATAAATAACGTGGCACTGAAAATTTCAGCTAGAAATGAAACGTTTCATTTCAGCTGTAAATCTGGCATATTTAGATTTTAGAACTTCACTGAAGAAGTTGCCTAACTGTAAAACCTAAGCGTAATCTGCAGCTAGATGCTAAATTCTGAAAACCAGTGTGATCTTCAGAAAAGAGACTAATTCAGATCATTTATAGAAACACAAAGCCAATTTAAAACAGAGAAACATACGATATTGGATTCAATGTACTTGGAACCCAGAAAAGCCGCCTTCAAGCTTAATTTGTAACCCATTATCAAGGAACCCTGTTATTTTAAATGAACACTCAAATAGTGTGTAATTATTGAACACATGGTTTTGTGCAGAGAAGGTTGCACACAAACAACAAATGGAATTACAATTAAACATACTGACAACTAAACATACTGACTTCACTTCTCTGACATGGATGTTTGTAAACAATACACACTAACTAACAATCTCTTGTTCATGACCTTATACTTAGAACTTTCTAGTGCCCAAAGCATCATTCGCGGACTGAGGTTTTCAGGCCCAATTTTTAAAAAACAAACAAACAGAACCAAACACAAAAGAAACCAAAACAAAAAACCCCACCAAAACCAACCAACCATGTTTTGGCCATTTATCCCACTATTAAGAATTCTTAATAGCTTCAGTGCTAGTCAGCTTAATATGACATGAAAACAAGCTTCAAAAACCTCCAGTAGCCCTTAAGTAGCAAAAGTCTCTGTCAAATCAAAGTATCTAACAAAAAAAGCTTTTAAGGTCAGGATTCCCCTCCCCCAAACCCCCACCCTGAGCAATTTCCAGCAGAGTTCATTGTCAAATAGGTTGTTGCTACAAAGGTTGAAAAGTGCAGTAAAGATTTTGGGGACTTTTTAGCTTCTATTTCATGTACCTCAGGCATGGCTCTATGACCTACAAGAACAGAAGCTCTCCAGATCTTCAAAGAGTTCTGGGTAGATCTCACTACAACTCATCCTTGATCAAGATCTATACTAAGTTTTATTTCCTTAGAAAGCCAAGCTAATACACATTCCCATCTCCATTTTTCTTCCCCATCTTTAGATTTTGGTCTCATCAGTTTTCAGCAGAGCTTGAAAGAGGGTACACAGTGCAAAGACTGCACTATAAAATCTGTGGAAGTAGGCAGCCAAGTAGGAAAAGAAAACCCTTTTAACCACCAGCTCTTCTGCACCCATCACCTCAGAGGAAAAACTGTAGCACAGGCCAATGCCTGAGGCACTACACAATCTACAGAGGAGTACTGCTAGTGGCCACAGAACGAAAAATCAAAACGAGTTTTGCTCCTTAGAACCAAAGTACTCTGTCATGAGAAAAAGCTGAAGCAAAGCAGGCTTTGCTAGTTCTATCATTCTTCAAATTACTTCCCTTTAAAGCCTAAGAAAGTCTTTCCAACACTACCAA
The DNA here is from genome assembly GCF_000690535.1 of Cariama cristata. Classification (NCBI taxonomy): domain Eukaryota; kingdom Metazoa; phylum Chordata; class Aves; order Cariamiformes; family Cariamidae; genus Cariama; species Cariama cristata. The sequence goes on along the minus strand of NW_009598472.1, from coordinate 1,028 downwards.
AACTGAGTACGTGAGGTGGAAAACAGATCATGACAGAAGAAAGCCACTTTAGGACATTATCCCACAGAAGCATCTTACAAAAATGCAGTCTGTGGATGTCAGAAAGGAGCATCCACAAATATATCCGCATCAGTTCTAAGAGACACCTAACAACAGTCTAAATAGAGCTACTAAGCTAAGCAATAAAAACCATCCAAAATCAGCCACCCACAAAAAGTCTACACGGAAACTAACTTCACTACAAAGCATATGTTAAACTAGCAATTTATACAACAAGTAAATCTTTTGCTGCCTTAGAAAGACTGAAGGCAGCTTGTTGAATTGTCTTCCGAGAGAAACACTAGTCACCCAGAACATGCTCCTCCAACAGGACAACCAGCAATAAACCACAACAACTCAGGGAACTTTTGTTAAGGAGTGTCTGAAGTCTAACATGGCTCCAATAGTAGCGACTAACACTTTTTAAATAAACTTTTAGGACACATCCTGCAGCAGAAAAATATTAGCACGGACTAAAATAATCTGGCAGTTCTATTCATTTTTCTCCAGTGCATTCTTGAGAACAAAAGGAAAAATTAGTTAAGAGCAGCTGGCTGGAGTAAAAAACCCACAGATAAAAGGACAGAAGCCATGCAAACCTCAAATTTGTCTCTATCCACAAATTTGAATATGTATTTAACTTTACATGCATGAATATTTCACTTAACATGGACAGAAATCGTATTTCTGTGGAACAGCCCTACCCAAAATAGCTTGATCCATAAGATCAATCACAATCAGCATGTCTTTTTAAATGTGCCCATATAACAAGGGATCAAAAAGCCACACAGAAGATAAACTCACACGGATGATAAACTGTCAAAAATGCACTAAATGTGTCATACAGTTTGTTTCTTTTAGCTAAGATAATTTCTGATACCTGTACTGTTTATGAAAGCTTCTGCTTAAGTGCCCTCAGGTAATAGAGAGGTTATGGTCCCCTCCCCTCACAGGCAGAACGATGCCAGTTGTCCTGGTTTGGCTAAAAC
>NW_009598471.1:0-18628 GCF_000690535.1 Cariama cristata | reverse complement strand
GTCGCATCCCCCCACAAGGAATCGCCCCTGCTGCTTCTTCCGTCGTTCGCGGCCCTCTGACAACACGGCCCGAAGGACAAAACGCATATACAGCTTGGTGAAGCTGTTAAACAAATATGAAATGCCTGCGTTTTGGCCCACCAGTCTAAACAACGTGATAATGGCAATAATAGCTCTATTCACAGCGTAGCTTTCCCAGTACAGCTCTTGTAAACTTTCACTATCTGAACTGTTAAACAAAACTCCGGGCTTTATCACGGGCCCTTTGTGCTTTATCTCGCTATTTTATGTGCTACAAAATGATCCCCAAAAAAGAGATCGAGACAATCTGGGGAAAGAAGAGGGAGCACAAGATTCCCACAAAAGCAGTTGACCACATATTACATTTAAAAAAACAAACAAACAAAAAAAACCCCACACCAAAAAACCAAACAACCGACACAAAACAAAAAAACCCACAAAAATCCCTACCCCAAAAAAAATCCCCCAAAATGGGACTTGCAGTGACCAAAGTGGTGGAAAAAAGAGCTTCGCAAGAGAAAAGGCACAAAAAATTGAACTGTGCTTCAGAGTCATTCGTCGCACCGGGGCTGGAAGCTGCGCGCTTACCGGGTGCCTTATGGCAGCTAACGCACAAGGGTGTCTGCGTGAGCGCTCACCTTCAAGGAGCACAAACGTTCCTCTCGATCCTGTCCTCACTTCCACTGGTTGTGAAAAATCTGGAGAAAAGCCACAAAATTAAGTTAAACCAGCGTGAGTTTAGAATCAGATTTCCAAATATAGTCATTTTAAAGGGTGAACTGTTGTTCCTTCTAATAATGCATAAAATGTTGGGGTCAGTCCTGTTTCCACTGAAGCTCTCGTAAATACACATATACAGATCCGTGTCTAAATAGAAAAAGAATTATATATGTGTGTGTACATCCAGACTGTATTAAAGAGAATAAATATGCACATTCTCTTTGCACAAACATGCATATTGGTGTAAGCAGTGAAGCACACAAGGAAATCTATTTATTTTTCAGGCATTTAAAGTAACTGATGAGATCAGGCAGTGTAAACTTACAGGGAAAAAGTTAAGATTATAATTTAAAGCAACTAAGATTGGACTGTTTTTTTTTTCTGAAAAGTCAGACATCAGCTCCCAGATAATTCAGTGTATCCTGTCTCTCAGGTGATAGCTGAGAAAAACAAACCAAACTGTGGTTTTGGTACTAATCTGAACACGTCTGTGTGCTTCTCTGATGGGGGGTATGTCATTGCTGCAGTCTCAGAATAGATTAATGCTTCAGGATGAACAGTGAGGCTAGTCAATGCTGAACAGCCATCCTCTACCTAACACTATATTTCATAAAAACCAAACCAAGTTAATCCCTTCCTGAAGGTCTTTTAGCCTTACCTGCACCCATCTGTTAGTTCATAACAGCTTCAAGAGTAAAGGCTGCTCTTAATTTCTGCATCTGGCGTGAGGCAGAGGACAGAGCTGGTTTTAGGAATCCAGCTGTGGTGAGAGCGTACGGTGTGAGAGAGCTGGACGGGGTCGGTAACGCTTTGTGCTACACTTTGCAAACTTTATCCCAACTTTTTACTCTGTTGCTTTTAGAAACAAATTAGCTTGTAGAGAAAGTAGGCAGTGACGTGAGGCTTGCCTAGATAGCATGGTGAAATTTATTGTAAAGTCGCACTAGTAAACATTTCCGTCACAGGGAGGTCAGCTTTCAGTGTAGAGACACTATGTGAGCAGTTACCAGGTCCTGCGGATCATGTTTTATCTTCATAAATGAATGTGTCTCTACAGTAACCGTACATTTGTTTGCCTGTATGGAGCTCATTAACAGCCAGGTCATACTTGAAATCCTAGAGTTTACGACATATGCAGGGGAAATTATTTTTCAGATGATCTCTGGTCCTACTTCTCTGCAGACTTTCAGAGCCACCCACATAGCCCACACTCTGCCGCCGTCCGGGCTGCGCAATGCCTATCGATCGGTATTTTTAAACTACCCACGTCTATGTGAGGCTTTCCATTAAGCAACAGGACAGCTGTTGGTCTTCATCAACCTTAAAGGGATACCAGCAACACGTATGAAATGCATTTGTCTTTTTTTTTTTTTCTCTGAAACAACATGAGGAAGAGACACCACCTTTCAGAAAAAACAAAACCAAAACCATATCCCAAACGGCAGCATGTTGGTTATTAACTGACTGCACAGTTCGACATCAGTTATCCGAACCCACTCTCCAAAACATGCTGCGTCCCCACCATGTCTATTAATTACACTGAAAACTCCTTCAATTATTTGAAACTTTGATTAACCAAAATTCTCCCCCATTATGTTCAGATAATTGAGGTTGTATGGAGCACACTCGCAGCCAGTTAGAAGAGCAAGCATTATCTTTCAGCTGATACAACTATCAATAGCAAGTGTACAGCATATACTACAAAGGTTTTATTGTGCATATATAGGGAGATAGAGATGAGATACGGTTTCGGGAGGCAGTTTGTCTAGTGGTTACAGTACAGAGTTGGGTGTCATGAGACCGAAGTTTTAATTACTACCTCTGCTACTGACTCTGTTACTCAGATAAACCGCTCGCTGTCTCTGCATGCCAGCATCCCACCCTGCAAAAAAAGGGCACTGTGAGAATTACCCACCTTTGTCAAGTACTTTGATATCCTTAGATAAACAGCTTTTTGTGTGTAACTGCTAAGTATTACTGTCCATTTAATTGCATTTTGAAAACTCTTTGGAAAGAAAGGACTGAGAAAAAAATAGCCAAAAGCATTTGAGAGCCAGAACTTTGGTTGGCAGAGACTGTCACAGAGTTCAGCAGAGCCATGCTGATTTAAATCAAGGCAGACCTGGCCCTTTAAATGTAGTTTGCCAAATGCAACGTGACCAGTACGAACAAGCTGTACCTGTGTTAGCTACAAACTACTCAATGGAGATTCATACTTATTGCTGCAAAATCTTTATGCCTTACCACAAATTGGTACCACTACTTGGCATTTGAAGAATAATACAGATTTCACAAAAGCAATAATTTGTTGCACTCTCTATGCTCTGACCAAAGTCATTTTGTTTAGAGAGTCCCAAAACTTTCCGTATAGAAGAATCGGCACTAGCGTGTGTCCTCCTCTCGGCTGAAGCCAAGCTGCATGCCGTTACTGGGAAGGGTGCCAGACTCAAAAAGCACATCTTAAAATGCAGTGCCATTAATGCTTGCACCACATAAAACGCACAAAGATAATAGAAAATAAAGATCTTTGAATAGCGATAAGCCTCCTGATTGCAGGTGAGGGACTACACAAGCTCGCTATACAAAGCCGTAACTGCACCTACAGTACACCCGGATATGGTGCACACGTATTTGTAATCATCATCCACCGAACTCCTTAAGAGCAGGCAGAACACAACCCTGCAAGGTAAGGAGATGGCACCTGCCGCTCTGCTATCTTTCTGCTTTGTCTTATAAGCATCTGAAATTCTGTTTTAAGGCTTTTCCAAGCGGCGATTTCTGTAAATCACCCTTCTCGGCTGGAGTGCTGAGGTTAGGGAAAAAAATCCCATGCTCACTTAAAGCCTTTTATTTCTCTTGTAACATGGACATCTTGGAGAGCAGATTAGCCAAAGGAGAAAAAAAAAAAAAAAAAGCAAACGGTATTACTGGTGACCTAATCCTTCCTCTCAGAAAAAGAAAGGGGAAAGAAAGCCTCTTGTGATCTCCAGGAGGAACTTGCCTTGTAAACTAGTCTCCTGTTTGAAACGGAAACAAGAATGTGAATCCTGATACACAGAGGCTACCAAAGGCAGGGAACAGCTTAACAGACCGGAGATTTTCCCTTTCAGTGCAACGCAGGGTATTACACAGGTCCTGCCTACATTAGGAAAACAGGCAGCGAAAACTTAACAGGTTATAAGATCCTTTGGCCACAAAGGCATCCAAATGTGGTTATTTTTATACACTAGGCAGGAGCATAATCTGTGTCCAAGTTTATAAACTGTGGGCTTGTAGTTCATTAAAAGGATTCTGTTACTGGCTCCTCTCTCAGGTTATTGTATCCAACCCCCACAACATGCATTTACAGCCCTTTCAAACCTGCCCCTCTATAAAACCAGGAATGCTGCCCCTGCCTCCTCCTCCCCTAAGGGAATGGGGGCAATCAGTATTAGATTAACTAAATATTTGAAGAAGGGACCCATTTTTACTGGCAAACATTATTTGGAATAAAAGTTTGCATTTCCTCAAATGCTTAGATAAAAGGGCATGAAGGCAAGCATGCTAGTCTGCCACTGTCCTCCTCTTTTCAGGTAAGAAAACTGAGGTCTGGTGTAAGTCCATGGCAAAATTGAGAACAATCCCCCAAACCTCTTGATTTCAACCCCACCCGGCCCCCTTTGCTGCACCAGGGCAGACAATTGGCCCATTGAACCCAGTCTCCTCTCCAGCTTCAACCAGCTAAATCATTCCCGATAGCCGATTTACCAGACAAATTTAACTTCCCTTCTTGCATGCAAATACCCATGACCAGGCTGCTGCTCCCTCCATTTTTCATTTCCCAGAAATACTCAGAGGGGTGAGGTTTTTTTTTTTTTCCCCAGTTTCTTTGAACTTCTCACTCCATTCTTGAGGAGCACTGCGGATGTGGTGGCATCACTTGTGTTCCCTCCAGGCAGAGGATCCGAGCACGGCTGGCCCTGACACATGGACACAAATGTCATGAAACGCTTCCAGGAATACTCATGCATTTATGCGCTTTTTTTACTCTCCAGGACCACAAACGCCAGTGAAAACCTGAACAGCGAGGAACATATGCAGACAGAAGGTCATCGTGGCAACAGCTAATTCATTTTTTAAATTCCAGGTAATATCTTTGGACTTCTTTTTTGACATCATTTCTCAGCTCCTAGCCAAGTGTCTTGGTTTGGCTAAAACAGGACTATTTATCCTTTCAGAAGTTTTTTCTTTCAGTTAAGTTTCTTCTAAGTAACTGCACTTTCTGAAAGTATGGCTACATGTTTTTCAGACAACGTCTGCTTTCAGACTTGATAATGCTTGATGTTTATATTTGCTACTGAAGTAACAGTAGGATTGGTATGCAGAGAGCCCCACATTTATACTTATTTCTATGAGAAGCAAGGCCACTGCTGGCCCTCTTTTGTTAAACAAGTGGAAAGGCGTAAAAGGGTTGCACCTGCAGAATAGTGCAGATGGGACAAGTGACCAAAAACTGAACAACGAGGTATTCCATCCCATCCACGTGATCCTCAATATAAAGCTAAGGGATCATGGGAGTCAGACTCTTCTCTTTTTTCATGGCTGGATTCCCTGTGGGACCCTGCTCTTCACCCACCTCTGATCCTCACCCGAGCATTCCTGAATTTGGTTCCTGTCGGCTGCGGAGTCTGGTCTGGGACATCTGGGTGTCTGCCCTGTGGCACGAGCTGCTGTGGCCTGCAATTCCCTGACCATCATTGGGAACTTCCTGTATATTTTTCCTTTTATTTCTATTATTAGTGTTAATATCATTATACTCTCTTTCATTATTATTGTTCTATTAAAATAGTTCTAATTTCCAACCTTAAGTCTCTCTCCCTTTTCTCCATCCCTTCCCTTCCCGGGGGGAAGGGAGGGGGGTTAACAGAGAGTGTCTGCTGCTCGTTTTGCCCAGCCTTTCAGGGTGACACCAAGTATCCGATGTCCACGGCTTCCTAAAACATGGTGGCAGATGCCATTCTGACAGGAAACCAGAAATTCCTTCCTGACCCAGCAGATTACATCATGCCTCTGAAATGCAAGATCAAATACAATCCAGCTACCTGTCCATCTCCAGACTGCCTATCAATTAGCATTAGACACTAATTTGATTAAATCAGTATGTTGAAATTTTATTTGATTCCACCTAAGGAGTATAATTCCCTCTGCGTGTTCTCTGTAACCTACTAATTTTCCAATGGAATGGGAAACACAGGTTGGGATTTGGAGGCTATTTCTTCTACTTGTTAACATGTGAGCTTAAAACCGCAGTAAAAAATACACCCATGCAACTTGGTAGAATGAGACTTGCCAGTTAAAGAGAAAATGGCTTTTTACAGAATAACCCAGATGGAGGGGGAAAAAAAGTATACATTTAACTCTGAAACCTGAAGTGTTCTTTGAGGGAAAACGAATACATTTTAGCCTTAAAGGGATCACAGACTGCAATTATATAATTCTCGTCAACTGATGTTAAAGATAGGCTGGAAAGAATGTATGCTGAGGCCCTGCAATAAAACGAGCTCCTTTACTCCTTTCAAATGTTTGCAAGCCTTGGAGGTTATCCAAAGGTCGAATACAGGAAAAGTCTTGGTGAACAGAAAACATAATCATGAGCTTTTTTAATATGGGCTCTTTTTGTAATAAAATAAAATTATGGTAAGGGAAGGGAGGGCGGGCTCTGTCTCCTCAGATCTAGGGCCAGGGGGGCTGAGTTTTAATCAGACGCTGCTGTTCTCCCCTCCTCTCTCCTCCCCAGCCTGTCACTACAAGGACAGAGAAGCCAGCAGAGGTGCAGCGGGTGCTGGGTGTGCTGCAGAGGTGCAGATACCCAAGCCTGGCACTGAAACCCCTTAACTTTGCTGTAGTACAAGGATACATTTCCTGAGAGAAAGATGGAAAGAGATCTTCATCGCCAGCCAGCTCGGTGCAGGGTAGCAGCAGATCCCCAACAACCTCACCTCTCGTTACATCAGGGGTCTGTCCCAACAGACCCCATTTCATGCAGAGAACAGCTTCATACAATGCCGTAGACGTTATCAATGTACTGCCGCTTCTGGGGTGCACCAGAACAAATGCTGGATTTCACACAAAACCACCACTGGAAGCTGGAAGTAAGGGATATGAAGAATATCTCATCCAGCTGCAACTACACAGGAGTTTAGAGATGGCTTGTCAATACTCACATGGATATTGGGGGAGAATTCAAGGTTGCAATCTTTACTCTTGCCAAAAGCGCTACAGCTTCGCTCATGACGGTCTGTGGTCAAGGAGCTGGTTTATGTTTCACCCAGAATACTTGGTGGCACTGCCTAGGCATCCCACCTGGGGTGCAGCAACAAATCACACACAGGCACTCGCACTACCACCTACATTTGGTTCAGAAATTTTCTATCCAACTATAGATTTGACCCCGGCTCCCCAGGCTGCTAAACACAAGCCTGGGGCATCAAACCATGAAGTATTTGGAAGCCATGCATGAAGCGGACATTTGCTGAAGGCATCAGGATCTTCCGAGTTGTGACCATCCTTCATAGGAAAACCTGGGAGACGCACACCAAGACTGGCTTTCTTCTAATCCCATACTCTCTGTAACACTTTATCACCATTTCTCTCTTATGGTGACTGTCCCATCATCCAACTCTTACTGCAACAGACTTACCTATACCTCACAGGCTGAGAAAACAATCTTAGACAAACTTGGTGTTTTTTCCTAGCAAAAATCAGAAGCCTGTTTTAATAATCAATCTGCACTGCCTGGGGAATGTCATTCACGCTGACAGGTCCACCATTGTTCTGAAGATATTTTTTCCCATTTCTTGAATTTTTTCTGGACTTCTTCTGTCATGCATTTCACCATTATCAATCAGGATGGAGAGAACTTTCCCATTCCCTGCTCCAGATGAATAAGCAGAATTAGAAAAATAAAATAAAAGAAAAAAGATTATACCTATCATTCCCATCTAGGCAAGAAACATACTTCAGAGCTGGAGCAATCTGGATAGACTGGTCAATGCATCTGCTCAGTTAGGATGTGAAACTAATTCACATTAGCTGTGCTCTCATGGACCATCTCTTGTCATACAGGCACAAAAACTGGACCCCATATTTAGAGTATCTCTTTTTTATATAATTTCATGCCAGTAACATGTTTTCCAACATGAACAGCACATTTTGCTCTCCCTCATCTTTGTGGAAGAGCTGCAGTGCTGCCATTTCACAAAACCAGGAGGCAAGTGCCTTCAAAAGACCATGAACACTACTGTGTGCGGAATATGGCATATTTTTATTTTTAACAGTATGAGCAGTCATAAAAGAGATGTAACTGGCAGCCCTATTGCGTTCCAGGAGCGGTCACAGTGTCAGGGTACCACCCCCCCATTAGGTATGGCCCAGAATGCCACCTCTCCTTCACTTCATTTCACCTCTCCCTCTTTCGCCCAGTCCTCCTCCTCCTGCTGAGTGGCATTCCTCAGCTTTAACCACGTGCTCCTCCTCTTCTCTTTGAGCTGAAAAGTCAAGAGAATAAATACATGAGCACTGGAAAAGCCACTAGAAAGTAAGCTGCTGATATTTAAAAATAGAGGTCCCTATTCACAGGCTGATTTAGAGAATTGGTTTGGCATGTGCCTAAATTCAGCTGATCTCCACAAGACAAAAACACACCAAAACTCAAACAGACATTGAGGAGCCCTTCCTGAGTGAAGCTACCTGCCCAGACTAAGGGATACGTTAAGAGAAGACATCCTACAGAAATGCCACGTGCTCAGGACAGCTCTGAGGCCCAGGAAACAGTAATAGCAACAAGCTGACCCTGCAAACCAAAATGAAATCAGAGCCTGCAGAGATAAAATCCAGATTTTCCTGTGAGCAGAAGGTAGATGCTCGGTGGTGCTGCAGGCAGGCAGCTTTTCAAATGAGCTCCACACATTGGAACAACCATGTCCAAGGGCCTAACACCCAACAGGGAGCTGCTGGGTGCCGAACACATCTGAAAATCTGGTGCTTGGAGTGGGCACTGAGCCCTGGCAAATCCAACTCTGAGTCCTGCTGAAAATCTGTCACCACATCGTCAATGTTAAAAGACAGGTTTTTCAAATGGGAAAAGTGCATTTATCACCCTCAGCAAACTCACGAACAACACAAGGCATAATTGCTCAAATGTCAAATAAAAATTGTCGGCTGAGCAAACACCACACGTGGACCTTTTTTGATCCCCAAATATGAATGCTTTAGAACAAGATGAGCATGTGGCCAGCGGGGCTGTAATGGAGAGTGCTTTGTATCCTTAACTATACCAGGCGTGATAAAGTGCCCGCTATCATGAAAAAAAGTTCATCTGAAAGACAGAGGGAAACCAGATGGGAAAAGAGCACAAACTCTCAGCAGTTTTTATTTTTTTTTTTTGATTGCTTTCAGTTTTTCCAAAATAAAGATCTCTCTCCCCATAGCTTATGGCTAAGCAGAAATATGGTCCCATCTGCCTGAGGCATTCAGAGGGCAAGGCTGAAAGGCCAGGTTTAGCTTAGGTGCTGGAGCTGCAGCCTCCCATGGCATCAGGTATCTGCGAGCCTAGCCAAGGGGAGCATGCACCCACAGCCCCTTCACCCCAGTGGGAACCTAAGGCTGCTGGGGTCTTTACCTCAGCTATTGCTGATTGCAACACCTTGGCTACTTCTGATGTTGCAATTCTTTCTGCTGCCCGGGCAAATGCTTCAGCAACTCTTTCTGCCTCTAGGTTTTCTGATGCTTCCACCACTATTGCCACTGCTCCTTCAGGAGTGACAGCCTTTCCATCCAGACTTTCTCCCTCTGGGCTTTCCACCTCCCCTGTTGCTGCTGCTTTTTCTGCTCCTTTCATCTCGGCTCGTGATGCTGTTGCATCCTTCTCTGCTCGCTCTGGTGCTGTGACAGCGAGTGGTTCCATGTCCCCTGCAAGGTCATCAGTGGCCAGTGTAGCAGTAGGACCCTTCCCGGGGGACAGCACGGGGCTGCAGAATTGGAGAGTTGGCCTGGATCCTGTTGGTAGAAAGAGAGAGTGTGAAGCAGCACAACTGTAAACAAGTGCATTTCCTAGCATCACTGCAAGTGGATCAGCGACAGGACCTGGAGCTGGCAAGGGCTGCTTTTCAACAGCCTGTCTTTTCTGCAGAGACATGGAGCAAGAGGCTGGGACCCAGAGCATCCATGCAGTAGCACAGCTTTGACTCTCACATCCCAGCCCCATGTTCTCCTGTGGGTGGCAGTCACTTTGCAGCCTGAACTGAGGCCAAGCACACAACTGTATACTAAAACATCTTCAGTACCTCATATCAGGTGGTTTGTGTAGTATTCAGAGACAAAGAGGAGAATAAAAGGAAGGCTGGTCTTCCCCAAGATCTCAATATCCCAGGGGAAAAAAAAGAGAAGGTTTTCTCTATAGACAAAACAGCATGAATTCCAGGGAACGTACAAGTCAAACGTGTTTTTTCAAACTGTCATCCTCTGGTGAACCTCCTACAAAAAGAATCCAAGGGACGTCCCCACAGGCAGGGAACAGCAATCTCAAGTCAGACAGATATGGTGTGTCTTCTCCCAAAATTTCTGCCAATGCATCTCACTTCTGACCTGCAACATCCTCTCTGCTGCAGTCTCTGCTCCCCCGACACACCTAGGCTGTCACACTAAATTTTCAATTGGCATGTTCCTCTCAATACCATGGGAAGACCATCAGCTCAGGTGAAATTTTGACAGTCAAATTATCGTTTCTGGTAAATACACAATGGACATTGTTAGAGGACAATCATAACTGTCTAAAATATATATTAATCAACTGTTGTATTAGAAAGATCCCCTGTCAAACATAGTTCTGTTGTCAGGCCAAAACATAGGTTGCAGTGAAGTAAAATGAGTAGTTCCCATAACAAACTTTGGGAGGAGTCATACCACAGATGCTGCTCCTCCTTAGTAATGCCTACTCCAGTCTAGAAGTCAGGACAAGTCTGAGAGGTGATACCAGATGGAGTAAATTGTATTTGAATTCAGAGTACCAGTTTAGGAGTCAGAAAGAACCATTGGGTCTGCCCACAGCCACTAGTTTTGGTAGAAAAAAAAAAAAAATCACCATTTGATTAATTCCCCTGTGTTCTGTCCCACCTCTCCCACAGAGACCAGTGCAGGCATTGGATTAACACACAACTAACTTTTGAGCATATGACTACACAGCAATACAAAGGGATTCCTCTAGCATGGAGGCATCCTCATAGTCTCTGTAACCCTGCCAGCACAACACCAGAGTTTGGCACAGCTCACCCACCCCCTGCACACCTCCACGGGCAGTCCCAAGAAAAGGACAAGTAACACTTGTCAGATGTGTTGAGCAACTGTGATCGGTGGGGGACCCTGATGCAAGCACACAGAGGAGACTGGCTGTTCCCAAGCTCACACATGCTCCACAAACGACCAGCAGGGAACTGGGGCAGGCCTGATGAAATAGTGATGACACTGCTGTTCAATGCAGCTTAGCATCGGTAATTGAAAGAGGAGGAAAAATAAGGTGGAAAGCTATGAAAGGATGGGATGGAATAAACAAGAGATGCTGGGGTAGGAAAAGGGGGAAAATGGTAGAGAAAAAAGGGGGAAAGGAGAGCTGAGAAGGTAGAGACGGAAAACTGGAGAAGAAGAAAGCAGGTTGCAGATGAGGAGAGTTGTGCCCAACAACACTTAGAGAGAAGATCAACGCCAAAAGCCACCTGAAGCACCGTAACATGCACACCGACATCCTTGTAGACACAAGTCAGTCACTTGCTCATGCCATGGAACAAGCTACCTGCATATCTGCTTCATTAAATAGTAACCCTGTAGGTCTGCTGACAAGAACATACTTCTCCCTCCTTTGGTAATTAGCCCTGAAGGCTGGTCACGCTCACTGGCCATGAAACGCTGCAACAAGCAGCCTTTTCATGCCACGAGCTTTACCTTTGTCCCTGTCTGTTCCCATCAGCCTGGTAAAGGCAGGCACGATGCCTGCCTGACACTGGTGCTCCTTGGCCGCATTCATGTTCTCCCCCTGCCCGGACGGGTGCAGACGTCTCTCAACAGGGCAGATATGAGCTTGCTGGGACAGTCGGCTGGTGACTGCAGAAACTGGGAACTTTCAGCCTTTTCCTTCTGCTTGGGAAAAAACAAGGGCAGAGTCAGGAGTGGCAGGTCGCTGCCAGTCAGCTTGAGACAGCTGCAATTCGATAATGCTGGGAAGAGGAAGGGTCTTATGAGGCTCCAGAGATACAGGAGAGGAAGCAGAGGGTTTTGTGTAAGGAGCTGGACAGGAACTGAAGGCTCAGCCCTTCTGCAGAAGGCTGGGCGAGGTGTTTGCTCAGCAAACCTCACCCCAAGGTTGAACAGCTTTCTCTCACGCCACCGAGGGCAGGACTTCTCTACCCACTGCACGTGCCGGTCATGACAAGGCTCTGGCCCCAGCTAGTGATATAGTCATAAAAGCAATAAAAGACCCAAATCTATTTTAACAAACATAAAACGCCTCCCAAAGTTCCTGCAATGTGGGCTGAGTTAAGCTAAAGCTGACATGAGCTCAGTGTAAGGAATTAAATTCTTTTTTAAAAAAAAAATTACTCTCCTTGTCAAAAAACAAAGGAGGCAAGTTAGTAACACTTACCTCTTTCAAAGATGTTTGGAATCTGAAAAGAAGCATGCATAGCCCAAAGCTCTAGCTTTATGATCACATTTCCCCTCCAAAATATTTTGGAGATAAATTCCAGGCACCTCAGCAAGGAGAACAGTGCACAGATTAAAACCAAACATATTCCCAATAATTCTGGGCAGCCTGTTCCAGCAGTGAGACCATGGACCTAGGAATGAACCTCCAGCTGTGCTCTGACTTGAGATAAGACCTTGAGTAAGTCCCACCTGCTCTGGCCTGTGGTCCCTCAACTGTAATACTCTGCAGTGGCGATGACTGAGAATTAGCAAAGGTTATTCCTTATTTTACGGTGTCTGAGGTCTGGTCACTGCAAGTACGATTTTTCAAGAAGCTTGCTGCCTGCACAGTTTTTGTATATGTACATATTAGCATTTTGACCCACATTTGCATGGGGGCCAATTTAACCTCATAACCTCCAGTTTAACCTCATAAATTGCCTCTAAACTACCAGAATATTACCTGAGCTGTCCCCAAGAGAGCAGGCTGGCAGGCTTTCGGATCAAGCCACCACTCAGCTGCACCACATTGTCAAAGTCCACCACCTCCCTGCCCGGATCACTCCAATGTCAGGCTTGCACACTAAGAGCATTCCCACAACCTGACCTCATTTTCCTGAACATTCGCATACCTGGGTCAAGACTGTGCAATTTAGGTGCCTCTCATTTGCTGTACAAGCCCTGCTTCTTTCCATCAGAGCCCAGGCTGAGGTCTGTTTTCTGCTCTGCAATTTCATTCATTCAGGGAAGCGGTTTGCAAAGCCCCTTGTTAAAATCTCTCCCACTACTTGGCAGTCATGTACTTTGCCCCCAGACCATTGTTTATGTCTGACTAAAGTTCATTGCTTTAAAATGAGTTTGAAGCTAATGTGTGTCTCCCAATTAAATGTTTGATGGAATGACATCAAAACCAAAACAGACAGAAAAAATGATTTCCCTTTGATAGGCTGACCTTATTGTACAAAACTTGCTATTATAGGACTCTGGTTGCTTGAATTTTGCCAGACTTTAATCTTTTGAAATAAAGCTTTCCATGATGGTTGTCTGCCCCGGCTGGAATTCGGGGTGAAAATTTCAGCAAATGCAGTTCATCCACTACAGGAAAACTTTTTACCTAAGTTTAAAAAACAAACAAACAAACAATTGATATCTCTTGCAAGTGTTTGGTTGAACAGTCTCACTGCTATAGTTTGGAGCATTGCTTTAAAAATTGTCGAGAAGGTCACAATAGTGCCAGGGACTAATTTTTTTACAGGGAGAGTAATGCACCTTTGGCCAAGACATGAGCCCCTGAAAAATGATTTTGCACATAATCTGTAGTGATTTGTGATAGTTTGGCAGCGAAAATATTTTTCAAAGTCCTGACTTCACAATCAGAATATTCTTTTTTTGTGCAGTTTTGGTTTTCCTTAATGTAATATATAAAAATAGTCAGTGACCTCTAGTGACATCTAAATAGGTTCCTGGTTTCCTTCCATGGTTTGAAGACTTAAACAATAGCCCCAAAGAAATGACTCAATACTACACATACATGTAGTTGATGCCTGGGAAATTGCTGGTTGTGGTCAGCAGTTTTTTATTCACACAGTTCCAATGTGCGCTGGGTTCAGGCAATTTGAGGGATTCAGGCCCCAGATGCAGGAAGCCAACTTCCCCCCAGCCACTGCTCCACACACCAAGCAGGGTGAGAATGCCCACAAGTTTTGGCTGAAAGACAGCACGGGTCAAAAATGTTCTGGGTTGCCAGGGGACTTGGTGGTTACTCTCACCGAGCTCTTGGCATAACACTTTCCATGCACGGAGCCTCCCAACTTCTTAGCACAGGCTGCTAAAATCTTTCAGTGTGGCAGAGCGGAGAATTTGTGCTCCCAAACCAGCATATTCCTATAGGTAGGGCAGGAGCATTAAACTACCCTCGTTCTTAAAGGAAGAGGAAAATTTCAGAATCTTGTTAGGCAAAGTTCACCCGACACCAGCTTTTAACATGCGTCCATAACCTCAGCCAGAAAGAAATCTTCAACAGCTCAGCTGGTGGAACTGTTGCCTTTAGACCACAACCACCGTGTTTGAAACCTGAGAGAGGAAATATGCAGGTTTCTCAATAAATCTGGATTCTGGAAGTGGGGTCAATCTCCTGGCTGACAGTCACAATATTACAACCACCAGTGTTCAAGGAAAGGGGACAGGTTGCAAGTGAGTTATGTTGTTGCTCTGAAACCCCTGTCTCCTAAGAACTTCTTTTTTATATACCTGCCAAAGCTGCTATTTACCCAACACAGCCATAGCATTTGGGTCATTAAACAATACTGATGGCAATGCCCGGAGAACTCCAAGCACCTATTGTAGTATCACTGAATTCCTCCTTTGATCACCATGGTCAGAAATATCTGATTTTTATCACTCTTTAATAGCTCCCAATCAACTTTAAGAAGTTACCACAATGCTCATGGTAGAACCTTTGTCAGGCCAGGGTAATCATTGACAAAACCAGAACAGCAGATCTCACTAGCTCAGCATTGTCAGTCATATGTGACCTTCTCCATAGACTTGCTACCCCAGGGACAGGGTTTCAGCTTCCATGCTGAAGACTACTCTGCCTGTGTCAGAGCAGAAAAGGCTGTAAATATAATTTTCCAAGCTTCCTGCAAAAGCCTGTAGGGATTAAAAGGGGAAAAAAACTTAAGCACATTTGAGTCATTTCTGGAGGACACACACTCATAAGCATAAAATAGGAACTTTCACATTTGTATGTTGCTATGAGATCATTCAAGAGAAACACATCTTTCCCCCACCTAAGAAAAAGACTCTTCCTCATAAAATTCTGCCACCCTTCATCTGTGTCCGAGACAACGCTTACAAATAATCTTGCAATATTTTGTAGTTGCTGTTATGACCTAGAGATACCTGTACTCACTACCTTCCCCACTGCTGAGGTAGTCTAATTGACACGTATCTAATTAAACCCCAAGCAGCTGCTTATTCAGCATGTGCTTAGCATTGAAAGCTTCTGTTTCGGACTTCAAGGGCCCATATGCCTCAAAGGTTGCCTAAGCTCTCCAGCCATACTAGTTTGTCTAATAAAATACATTATCTCTACCTATAAGTCTTGTCCAGCAGTAATCAGAGAGATGTATCTTGTCTGACTCCAAAATTTGTCAGTCGAAAGCAAATGAAAACCCAGAGCTCTGATGAATGCTTCTGAAAACAAAATGGTCAAAAGAAAGTAATCTGAAATTACGTTTATAAAACCCAAGAAATTACAGAAGTTAATATTATTTTACAAATTTCTGTTTTCTGTGTGCTGATACGTTGCTCTCAAGAGGCTTTCTTACTCTTGAAGACTCCTAAGCAAAGCTGAAGAACCAAAAACATTGGAAGCAAGCTTTAGGACCAAGACTTCTCTAGGTGAGGGAGACACACATCAACACCCATGACAGCTTGTTTCAGTGAAAACAAAAAAGGTTATCCTTGGGTTTGGATGCATTCTTTAAAACTAGTGATGATTATAAGTCAGTTGCAACATATTTAATGAATCACAATGAGCAGCTGACAGGTCACTTCAACAGAGGAAAGATCAAATTTGCACCAGCCGTTTGAAAGGGGAGCATTTTTAGGTAATCATAAGTTACATAATTACAGGATTAATGCCCTAGTTTGTAGGTAGTCAAAACCTAGTAATAATACATATAATAACCCATCTAATCCAACTCTTTACTGTGTAGTTATAACCCCATGTTCAGATAAGAATGTCTCTCTTTATTACTTAACTGGTGACCTACACTCTGGGAATTTTTGGATTGGCACTAAACCACCAGGCATTATCTAGAGGCAATACAGTGAACTCAAGGGGTAGCTGTATGGTGTACCGGCCAACTCAGGTGACTTTCTAAAGGGTTAAACAACAAATGGAATTTACAAGATTTGCATGTTCCTGAGGAGTAAGAAAAAAGCGAAAAATCATACACTTCTAAATGAAGCACTTGGAGTAGTCAGGTTGGTATAAGCAACCTAGAACAGATGAAGCAAAAACCAAAGAGAGTATTCACTTCACCTAGGACAGCAGCTGCGTATTCTGGTTGAAGTGTTGGTTTCCTATCTCTAACACATGCATACATTCCTGTCCCTCAGTGACAGATCACAAACTTATTAGTTCAGTTACTTTATCTTGTACAGTTTATGAAATCATAAGGACTTCCATTCTTTGGCGCATTTTGGGAATTCTGCAGACTTTCAGTGCTCCTACTCAAGTCAGCCATGCAACCAGATGATTAAGCCAAATTCCTTTAAAAGAAAATCTTTATTTAATACTTAAACAAAAACATTGAGCTCTAAAACATTAAAGTGTTATTTAATGACCATTATGGCAGTATGAGAGCCAGATGGAAGCTGCTCTGTGCTGCCCAAGCTCAGCTTCCCAGGAGTGATGCTCTGCAAGAAATAAACCCTCCCAGCAACAAGTCTGACAGCATAGAGTAGCTCCACAATGTTTGTCTGTTCACTGGAGGTCGAGTCCTCGGCCCAACGTACAGCCAGAGAGAACATCCATCTCCTCTTGCTCTGGCTGGGACACAGGGACCGAAAATCCCCTTTGTTAACTCCTTAGCAAAAGCAGCCTTATGTTTCCTCAGCCACTAAATTGCATCAGCTGCTCATTGCATCAAACTGCAGTGGCTCTCATCAAACTGTTTTTGGGCTCTGTCCCTTCCCACCGGAACCACTGGGACCACTGGGCATCTTGCTAAGTAGCAAATGGGAAAAGTCCTTGGTCCATACATACACTGTATGGCAGCAAAGTCCATATAGAGTATGCACAATGAAAAAACAATTGAACCTTTCCCAGAAAGCCTCTGTCTCAGGGTTAGAAAGCAATGTCTCTTTACTAGTTTGCAATAAAATAATCTAGGAGTAATAAAGAATGAACACCTATTCTCTCAGGAAACCTTTATGAATCAATAATATATGGATGTACCAAGCTTTTCATTCAGTAAGCTCTAATTACCAAAAAACATACAAAAGCAAGTAGCCAGATCGCTCTCAGAGGGACACCTGAAAAAGTCTCCTCTAATCACCACACTGCATCAGAGAAGCAGAGTTGGAAAAACTCAAGCAAATCCCTACCAGATTCTTAAAGGAAGCTCTAATCTGATCCTACCATCTGAGAAATTACGTTTTTGAAGGAAAAGGATCTGTCTCCCATCGCAGAACTTTCCTCCAGCATCTAAGCTGAGCCAAGTGCAAATGAAACCTTGAACCTATGCCCAGCATGATCATCAAGAAACGAAACTTTCAAATTAGGACAATATAAAAGATGCCAATAAAAATTTCTTTACTGCAAGCCTTGTTCTGATGCATAAATCTTGCCCCACTTCCCTTTCAGCTCAGCTAAAACCTGGGCTATGCCAAATCCCTGGGGAGACCCCACTCATGGTATTTCTGACAGAAGCCAGGGAGCAGTTGAAATTACAAAAGACAGTTCTCTCATTAGAATCTCAGATCAAAGAAACCCACCTCCATTTGCATGAACTTTTAGATAAACATCCAAAAAAAAGTTTGAAGTTCACTGAGAGACTGACCCCTTTTCTGCAGTCACTCTCACACAAATCCTATATTTGCCATTTGTCTTTATGGGTGGTAAGGTCTTTAGGGCAGGCACCAGGACTTCCTATGCAGTAGTAAAATGCCAGCACCATCAACCTCTGGTTCTAAATGGAGCCTGTGTGTCCTGCCACAGTATAAATAAAATTCGTAACTCGTCCAGCTCTAACACATGACTTCATGATGACCCTCCCCTCATATATCCATGCTACTCTAGGTTACTGAGGTCAAGTTCAGTGAGGTTTAACACGTGGAAGTGAATCATACATAGTATGTCCAAATGATCAGAGACTGAGAAATAAGACACGCGATCAGATCATATCAGAACAAAATTGAAAAATTTATAACAAAACTCTCTCTCTCATTCCTCGTTTACTTTAACCACCAGATGTTCTCTGTTCAACTACCTGCTACCTTCTCTGAGATTTAAATAAGACCTGAAGTACTCCCAGAGACATGATAGCGGCACAGAAGGGTTGTAGGAGAAATACACTTTTGCCTTGGCATCCTATGTCTGCTAAAAGATACAAAAAGAACTAAAAATCCTGTGATGACAAGCTAGGTTCAGGCACCCTAACTA
>NW_009598470.1:64974-117006 GCF_000690535.1 Cariama cristata | reverse complement strand
CCCGCATCGGGCCCTGCGCCTCTGGAGACGCCAGAAGTGTTTTCTCTCACGAAGGGAGGCCTTGGTTAGTATCGAGGGGCTTTCGCTCAGCGCCGCGAACGTGCGTGGGGCTTCCTGGGAAAAGTGTTACTGCCGGGGATTTAAAATAAAAAAACACGCAAGGACTTGTTTTTTGGGATGTTGCAGCTTGGTGGAGCCTGTTGAAAAGGTGCTGGTTCTTTGGAGGCTTGCCTGCTGTGAGGTTCCGTGATGGTGTCCTGAATGTTGGGCGACTCGGAAATCCCTAACTGCTTCCAAAAGTTTTGTGGTAATCAGGCTTCTCTAGTTTTCGTTTGGGGTCTGATGAAAACCTGCTAAAGGGCACGAAACCTCTCTCAAGCGCTTGATTAAGTGGCTCATTTTAAAGAGCCTGTCCCTGGACTGCTGTCTCTGCTAAGATGCAAAGAATCTGAATTTTATGGTGGGAAATGCTAGAAGCTGCAGTTTCTCAAAGTTATGGTAAGGTCTGTGTGCTTTGGGCAACCTCTATTTCTCTTGGGTTAACACCCAAACTTGGGCTTGTACTCTGAGGAAAAACCCATCCTGGCAGCAGCTGGCACTTACTTGTGCTCCTCCACAGTGTTCATACTCTCTTGTTTTTATCCTGATTAAAAAAAAATATTTTTTTGGAGTGTATGGGGGGTTTGTGGCTGTTATGATATTACCATCACAGCGCACATAGTTTTGAGGTTTTTCAGAGAATTGTTAGAGTCAGTGCAAGGCGAGGTGAGCTGCTGCCTGCGCAGGAGTGGGGAAGGGTGGTGGCAAAGGGCTGTTTCAGGGTGCCCAGGCATTGTATGAGTGTGGTTGCATTCGTGCCTGAGAGACACTCACCTCAAACGCTTACTGTTGGTGCTTACAAAGGGATGCTACTTCTTAGCAAGGATGAAACGGTGCAGCTGCTGGGCGGTCTGTGATATCTGTCAGATATCTCAGCTGTAAGAGCAGGTGACTGCCTGCCCTCCTTCTGTGTAGTGCATAGGAAGGGGCTTCCCTCCGGAGGTAGGAGTGGGTCAGCTTTGAGGAGGACATGGTGGCTGAAAAGCTTTGCTCATGCCAGACCTGAAGCAGGAGGTGAGTCTGAGGAGGAACCTGTCTGACGGTGAGTCAAGTTCTTGCTGTACAATAGACAAGTGGCTGAGGCGGAGATGGAGGGACAGGCTGGGATTGAGGATTTTGGGCTCTGTAAGCCAGGGGGGTGTAATGCACGTGCAGCGAACGTGAGAAGTGAAGACTTCTGACAGTTCACCAATGCACAGGCAGTGCTCTTCAGGATTTGGTGAGTCCATGGTTAAGCAGGGGTTGTAATTGGTGATGTGCAGCATGGCTTTCCAAGAAATTACTAAGGATCACATCCTTCTGAGGGTGTTTCTCTGTGCATAGGAGACCTCTTGCAGTGGGAGGACGGGGACATGCTCTGACCTCCCTGCAGAGCCCTTGTGTTGCTAGGCAGCAGCTTGCACCTCCAGCGTGCTCCAGATCGGAGTCTGCAAGGGGAGACCTTCCTCTACTGAACTAAAGCTTTCTAGCTGGTGACCGAGGATGCTGGAAAGCACATATCCTGCGTGTATGGGTGTGCGTGCGCTTCTGGCCTGCTCCTGGGTACCGAGGAGGGGTGGTCAGCTGGGAACATGCAGGGGTGTTAGCTGATAGCAAGACTTCCTTGTACTCGCCTGCTCTGCTTGGGCTGCAAGTAAGCACAGGAGAGAGAGATGAATCTTTGGTTGTTCCATTTGTAAGGCTCAAGAGTTCTCTGCAGACCAACCTTTTACTTTCACAGTACCTGGAAGCTCATAGGAGGTTTGTCTTCAAATTGTTTGATGATTGATGCTTTAGGAGTAAAATAGAGGGGAGGGAGAAGGGAGGAAGATTTACTTGCACAGGAGGTAAGAAAAAGGACTGAGTGTGCCACATTAATGCACTTAGCCAACTTTAGTCAATTTTAGTGAATGCCACACAATTGCTGGAGCCTCTGTGCATATGTGCCGTCAGCCAGCTTTGTCTGAACTACTTCGTATCTCACAGAGCAGAGCGATGGAAAGCCTTTTAATCTCCAGGGCTGCTGGTCTAGTGGCTGCACTTTGAAGCAGTGCAGTAGCCGAAGCTGTTGGAAACCAGTGTGGGGGAGACTGGCCACTCTTCAAACAGAAGTCAGATCAAAAAAGAACCTGAGAGGGTCAGGAGGGATTCATAGGCTGGTGGGGAGAAGGTAAGCTCAGCAAAAGTGCTGTTCTTGTGGCACAGATCACATCTGATCAGACAGGGACTGGTGGTGTAGGAGAGGGAGGAGGAGGTTTCCTAATTTGATGAAGGCTGGAGGCTTGGGCCTCAGAAAAAGTGGGACTTTGCATCGTTAAGCCCAGATGAGCCTGCAGAGGAGTGAGGCAGTGGAGGCAGGTAGGAGTGCATTTGCCGGGCTCAGTATCTCGTGGGTGTTGTGCCTTGCCACCGTACGATAAGCTGGAGCCGTAGAGGGTTTAAGAGTGTGTGTGTCTGGAGGTGTAGGGCAGCTGCTGGCTTCAGTTCCCTGCGGAAGCAACGGGTAGCTTGTGTATGGAGGCAGTGTGTGTGAGGGGCCCAGCGGAGATGCAGGTAGGCTGCTGAGAGCGGGGGGGTGAGGGGGGGGGAGAAATGGGCACAACATGTGAGGCCCATACCCCTTGGGGTGTTCTGCCTGTTTGGAGATGGTGGGAACATCCAGGTGAGGCTCTCTGGCTGGGATGGGTCTGTAAAGGAATTTGGTTTGTTTGCATAGACAGAGGAATTTGTTTCCTGACTGTCCACAGCTGTTTCCTGGGGAGAGAAGGGTACATTTACAGTTACCCAGTTAAAGCTACAGGGAACAGTGTCTTCTATGTGGCATTTGGGAGAGAGAGACTGTTTAGTCCAAATTTTGTATGCCCTTGGCTGAGATGCCCTTGTGGGACTGGAGGTGGAGGAAAAGTTCCCAGGAGCGTGTCTGTGCCCTGTGCAGCCAGTCATCCCTGCTGGCTGGGGTCGGAAGCTGACCGGGATGGCTGGGGCTGGTGGCATTGACCTGTGCATCTGAGAGAAAGGGCTGAGAATTTGTACTCACAATAAGAAATACAAATAAAGCATTTATAATGTATGGACTTTTCCTGCTCTCCAAAACATTTGGGCTCTGAGTAATCTCTCACTTCAAACTGAGGCTCAAGCTGAAAGTATCAAGGGATGCTAAATTGTGAACAACTATTAAACAGCCTTAAAGGGCTACATGGGAAACAATGTCCGCTGTTTGTTTCTAAGCCTTCCTCAAACAATATGAGTCTGAGCTATTTATCAGGAGATCTTTAGTGTTGGAAAGGGAAGTGAAGGTTTAAACTGTATCGCAAAATAAAGAGGCACTTTAAGAGGCCATTTGCTTTTCAGGGTGTCCAACTAAAAATAAATCTTCCTTTAAACAGCCTTGAAAAGAAGACAAAGGGAAGAGATCTTGCCCTTGCTGAAAATAATGAGAATCTTTTTGCTAGATTTGATGGGTCAGGGTTTCCTCTGGCGTCTGGTACCGGACCTAGGTAAGCCTCCCTTGGAATCTGTGGAGGACCAAGGGGTGTGTTATGGTCAGTGACAAAGCTGGTGGGAGAGAGACTGCGTGTTAGAAACTTCTGCAGGGGTTGTTTGGCTAATCCTTTCCTTTCCAGCCCCTTTCCACCTCAAAAGCAGTACAGGAAGAGAGTTCTTTACACCCCTCTTCCCACTGCTTTGTGTAACAGTTAAATTAACAAGGATGTCTATTTGGCAGGGCAATTCCAGGGCACATAAAATAGATATTTTAATTTGATTTTGGCCTGCATCAGAACAAAACCCCATTGTTTACAAGATTTCCACAAAATATCTGGAAGTAATGTTCTGTAAGCAGTCTCTCATGATTCTTGGATTCGGGGGGGTTTGTTTGTTTTCTTGCTTAATTAAATTCTTAGTTTCACTCAGACAAATCTGGTAAAATCCATATAGGTAAAGGCTAGCCTCTGGTTATGTAAGGGAAAACAATCCTCATCAAGAATATGTTTATCACTTTAAGATACTATGAGATGGTGCTGAGTACAGTGAAAGCAACTTGCCTTTGCGCTCACGGCAAAGCGCCCTGTCTCGCTTCTCTGTAACTGTGTTTTCTAAGTGGAAAACAGTGGAAGAATGTTTTATAAGAAGCATAAGAGCTGGTATGTCATCTTTTTCTGTTAATTCTCTCTTCTTTGAACATTATGTATTAGTTAGGGAAGCATGTGGCCGTGAATGAGATGAAGGAATGAAATTCTAAGCACATCACACTCAGACTTGTGTCCTCTTGGTGCTTGTTTCATTAATGTGCAGGAGTGAATGTGGAGCAGGTTTGCCATGAATAGTGCAAATATTGTTATTGTGTAAATATTGCAGGGGTATGAATGTATATAGGAGCAGATATAAAGTCAATACAGCCGATGCTTGTAGCAACTGCAGTCCATCTTCTATGTGGTCCTGGAAAGAGAACTGTTTTAAGATGCTGTAAAAGCAGTTTCTCTATAAAAGCAGGGAACATTTCAGCATGCAGATGGCAGCCCAGTCTAAAATCTCGTTCTGTTTTGTGCTACACACCTCCGTAATGAGCCTTGAGGAACACAAGGGGAATGAGAGCAGCAGTGTGGGGCGGAGGGGGGGAAGAGGAGGGATATGCTATCTTTCAGGATTGAGACCTCTCTTTGAACTGTCTCTGTCTCCATTTTTAATAGCTTTTCTACAAAAGCTGCTTGGGGAGCAAGGTTGGTATGAGTGTGAAAGAAGCAAAGCATCTAATCTTTTGGCTTAATAATGCTCTTGTGTAGGCTGCTGTGAATCGGACAGATTTCCTTATCGATGTAAGAGTGGTGAGTGAGTTTTGAAATTGGTCTGGGTGAGAATGGACTTTTCTCATCTCTTTTGATCTGAAATGTCTTCTCCTTTTGTGGTTGAGGTTCTGTAGAGGAGACCTGTGATCACTGGCAGGCTAGTCTAAAGCACTTAAGAGGAAAAGGCCATGACCTGACCAGTGGTGTTTGCTCTGGGTGTCAGTGACAGAAGAGCCGGTGTCAGGTGAAGCCATGGGTTTTCTAGAGTTTAAAGGGTTTATCAGTGACTCTGAAGCCTAAGAGTTCTCATCAGCAATGTGCTTTTTTTCCCCCCCTCCCAGAGAGCTGAAAAGCAGGGTGGAGAGTCCATTTTTCATGAGTGGAGGTTCTTCACAGCCCAGGGTGGACTGGCTCTGAAAGAGTAGCCTCTGAGTTATCTCAGTCCAGAAGAAGTCTGCCCTCCTGGGATGGCGCCCAGCAGCCTTCTCGGTGTTGGTAAGCGTACGTGGTCATCCGTGGCTGGGGCTCCTCTTTCCCCTTGGGTGACCGTGATTACTGCTGTGGCTTACTCTGCTTTGGGAACTGTCTTGCTGTAACTGCGTCGGTTCTAGGACTTAAGCTGATTTAAGCTGATTCTTAAAATCACTCCTCTTTCCCCAGTACTAGTGTACATGTTTAGCTTTCCAAGTGTAGACAGTCTTCATGTTTTCTTCTCTCCCCCAGCTGGCTTTTCTCTAATCTTTTAAGTACTCCTGCGAAGTGGTTAGAGGCTAAGCCTCACTCTGTAAACCTAAATTCTCTGGGTCTGACAGTCTTTATGTTGCCTACAGTACTTCATGTTGCCTGAAGTGCTGTATTGATTAAACCACAATCTGCACAAGTAAATATATGTAGAATATTAATAGCTCCTACTCTAGGGGAAAAAAAAGGCTGTAAATTAATAGATCCATTATGTTGACCTCATAAACCATGAGGGTTTGAAGTACAGCTGTAATCCACCTCCCACAACAGGTATTTCATTTTGAATGTCTATAAAAGGCCCGGACTACTCAAATTTAAAAGCTGTGATACTGGACAAGCATATCCATACATCCTGGGATATGTAGTTAAAATGTTGCAAAGTTAAGGCTGGAACAATAGTTCTCTGTACAATCTAGGGTAGTGCTGAATCATTACATCATTGATGGCGCAGCTGGGCATGAGGCTTAAAAAATAATAGCTGACTTTCCTGCTCCTTTGTTGTTCTTGTTTTTTCCTCCTTACAGTTGCTTTCTGCATTTCCAAGTGCAGGCGTTGCTGCAATAAGGGAGGAGTAAAATTCAGGGATTTAAAAATCTAATTTGAAGATATAATGAACTTGAATTCTGTGTGAGTTCATTGCTTACGGAATCGAGGTCAGTGTGTGGTGTGAGCTCATAGTATTCGTTCTGCTAATCAGTGCTGAGTAGTTCTAGTTCTTTTGGTTCACGAATCTGTTAAGATGGGCTGCTCAGGTTTTTGTTGAATTTTCTTAGTAGAGGTTTAGACGAATGCCTGTATTGTATGCTTGTCACTAACCCCTCTGGTTAGCATTTTGATTCTATAAATATTGGAATCTTTATCTGTATTTGGAATATTTCAGGGGATTTTTCTATTTCCTGCCCTTCATTTTTTGCCATAAATGAGCACTATTTTAGGCAATTATTGGATCAGAAAGTTCTTGTGGGAAAAGGTTCTTGTGTTAATGCTCACGAGGTTTTCTCTTGACAGGGCAAACCAGCAGTTTGCTCATAGTGTTGAGTCTGATTGCCACTTTAACACGACTAAAATAATTTCTACTCTTTGCAGCCAGAAATGTTAATGGGAGAAGTTATTGTGTGGAGGCCATCTACAGTATTTTTCTTTTGTGCCTGCCACCGAAGCCTGTTTTTTTTTGTTTTGATGTTTCACTGTGAGATGCCTTTTGAAGCTTTAAGATGCTGCTCTTGGTATCTTCTGTGGTTGCCGTTTGGAACATATTTAACTTTTTCATGGAAGCATCACAATCTTTCAAGCAAAACCTCAGTGTTAACACGTAAGGGGTGGTGGTGTTTGTTTCTTCTAAAATAACTGATAAGATTCTGAGTTTACCCCTTTTACATCACAAAAGATCTGTGAGTTTTATAGTTTGTTCCTTTTCTTTCGCACCCAAACACGCAGCCTTTGGAGGAATCATTACAGATTGGTGTTGTGACCTTGTCAGCTGCTCTGTGTATTTAGTTGTGGTTCCCTCTGCTTCCTCAGGACAATACTTTTGTCTTTCCTTGTTGCATTGCTATCACGCAGCCGGTACAGTGTTGAGCCAGTAATAATCCCAGACATTTTAGATGTTGTCTCATTGTTGCTGGTTGCTTTCAGTTCGCACAACACAGGTTCCCTTCATACTTACCTCAGTTTTAAATTTCTTATAGAATTTCATCTGAACAAGGAGAATTAGCCGGATGTGAATTTAGTTAAGGACCTGAGCCCAATGGAGGCTCAAATCCGGCAAGATGAATGCTGAATGCACACTGCCTTGTAGAATTAATGTTCATAGCATATTTAGACAAGTTAAGTGGCTGGTTATGGTGGCGAAGATGCACAGTGAATTAGGCAAAATGAAATATTCTTGGATGCTCGTTGAGCAACGGAGCGAAGAATGCTACATGACCCATATCAAGTAGAGCTGAAGATATGTTATCTGAACTAGCATGCATCTCTGATCTTAAACATTTTTTTTGTGTTTGAGGTGTCAACAGAAAGGGAATTGTGCCCACTGTGGATTTCTTCCATCCAGTGTATTATAGAGACTGAAAAACTTTCATTAGTAAATGGCTCAGTGTGGTGTGTTGGCAAAAGAAGAGGAGACCTGAGAGAGAGTTCATATTAAAATTCAAAGCCTTAAAAAGTGGAGTGTAGAAATGGTTTGAAAAGAAATGAACAGAAGTCACCATCTAGCATGCTGTAAAGACAACGAAAGAATTTACTGTTGCCATTTCAGCCTTTGTGTGTGGGGTGAAAACCGTAATTTATTTCCATGCGATTTCTGAGCAACAAAACCTGACAATTGGAAACCACTAAAGAGGTGGGCTGCTGTTTTTAATGAGCACCTTCTGCATCGCCGCTTCTGTGGAAGAGCCTCATGGTGTGTCAGCAAATCTCAGTCTGTGCAGACATGTGCCTGAGTGCACACAGGCACCTCTTTTCTTGCATTCTCTTAAAAAGGAACACTGCCTAAATAAAAGCTCGTGGTAGAAATTATAGCAAAATGAAATTATATTTAAAGTGGGAACTTGGGAATCTGTGCTGGGCTTTGTGCAGAATATGAATGCTCCAGTTTCCTTCCTGTTTCTAAGTGCTTTCTTCTAACCTTGTCACTTGAAATTCTTTTGAGTCTGGGAAGCTATGGGAGCTGAAGTGGGTGCTGGAAGGACAGCAAGCAGTGTATGAAGAAAATGGGACACAATTTCCCAAGCCCTGTTTTCTGGGGACTCAGAAGAAAGAACTAGGTTTGTCGACACAGGTGAAGGGCATTAGGCACCATATGGGAGTCAGGGTTTCTGTTAGAAGAACAGAATTTGTGCTGCATTGCAGACTGGTCCCCTTGTAGTTGTTGGGTGCTTACAGCAGCCTGGGAAAGCTGCCTGAAGTTTGTGGTCTGTAGCATCAAATGGTATGAGGAGGGAAGGGGTGGCCTTGTTAGCAGTGTTGTCAATAAAGTTGTCACACCTTGCTTCTCTGACTTTTCTCCCTCTGAAGGTAGCAACCTCCCTTTATTTATCTCGATACAAATGCAACTTGACAGATCACAGCAAAGACTGCATTAACTTGTTTAATGATTCTTTCAGCCTTCTCAACAAGCACTTTATTCTGTGTCTCTTTTCCTTCCTCTCGGTGATCTTGGGTGTCCTGGTTTGGGGAAAACAGGACTATTTCTCCTTTCAGTAGATTTTCTTTCAGTTAAGTTTCTTCTGCAACTGCACTTTCTGAAGTTAGCTACATGTTTTTCAGACAGTGTCTGCTTTCAGAATTGATAATGCTTGCTGTTTATAGCTATTACTAAAAGTAACAGTGGGATTGGTATGCAGAAAGGCCCATGTTTATACTTATTCCTGTGAGAACCAAGGTCACTGCTGGCCTTCTTACGTTGCACGAGTGAAAAGGCCTAAAAGGGTCGCACCTGTGGAAAAGTGCAGATGGGACAGGTGACCAAATACTGACCAATGAGGTATTCCAGCCCATCCATGTCATCCTCAGTATAAAGCTAGGGGATCATGGGGGGTCAGCTCTCTCTGCGTTTGTGGTCAGCATCCCTGGGGGACCTTGCTCGTTCTCTTGCCTCTGAATCCCAATTATGTATTGCTGATTCTGGTTTCTGTGAAGTCCAGTTCAGGACATCAAGATGCCCACGCTGCCGCGGCAGTGTTGCAAGCTGCTGCAACTTGCAATTCCCTGATCGTCATTGGGAAACTCAATATTGGTTTTGTATATTTTTATTTCAATTAGTAGTGGTATTAATATTATTATACTCTTTTTCACTGTTGCTGTTCTATTAAAGTAGTTTTAATTTCCAATCTATAAGTCTCTCTCCCTTTTCTCCTTTCCTTCCCCTCCTTCGAGGGGTTAATAGAGAACATCTGCCGTGCACTTCAAGTACTGGCCCAGCCTTAAACAGTGACGTTGGGCAAGTCAGTTGTAACAGGTATTTCTGTATCCTTATTAAGATGTCTTCCGCACTCTTCTGGGAGTGGTCCTGAACTTGGTCCCCCTCTTGTGAGGTGTATCCAGTACAGTACTACATTCTTGTTACAGCTGTGAGCCCCTACTCACAGCTGCTTGGAGTTGGCAGCGTCAGAGTAAGCAGCTCCTCAGGGAAATGCTGCTCAGTGTCTGTGAGGGGAAAGTTTGTCAAATGAGAAAGTCAGCCCTGCTTGGAGGAAAATGCCTTGATTATAGAAAAATGTTATTGAGTGTTAACTAGTTTATCCCATCTCATTATCTCTTCAACCTGGCATGGTTTTTTCACGTTCTTCATCAGATCATAGACACTCTCCCACTCATTTATTTCCAGAAGTCTTAGTAGGTCCAGGACAGGATTGTCTTGAGTCTCTAGTCCATCCCACTGCCTGAAAGGTGAGCAAATGACCCAGAGGAGGGAGTTGTGAGACTGGTCCCTTTGGGAGACGTGATGGGAGTCTGGGCAGGCTCAGCCCCAGAAATCTCCTGAGCAAATTTAGAGACTTTGTCCTGGACACATACAACCTTCCCCCTTCTGGCTGCTTGACATTCTTCTGGGGGAAATCCATTTTACACTATACCTTGTGTTCTTTGTCAAATTGTATGTGTTGTTTTGTTTTTTTTTTTTTTAAAAAAAAAGGTATAGCAGTTTGAACAACCTTGATGTCTATAGCTGTCTGCTGTCTCAGGACAGTAACCAGCTGATGCACTGGTCACACTCATGTGACTGATCCTACCTTCTTCTGGTTGGATGTATAGGATGGTGAAGATGACACCTCAAACTCTGGTGTGTATTTTCATGTCAGGTTCAGTGGGGTTGTGTCAGATGTGACAAGCTGAGGCTCTGGGCTAGGCTGTGAATAACTGGGTGGTAGAGTCATTTCTTGCCCTTTTCCTGATGTTATTTTCCTGATTTTTGGAGGCACAGAGAGTGACTGCCTTCGTGGAGACCAGGGCTTCAAAAAGCGAAACTCCTATCAATGCTGACAGAACCAAGAATTTTCCCCTATCTCTAGCATGAATGTTGGCCAGCAGAACTTGCTTTGAATTTTTAAATGTATTTAATGCAGCATAGCTCATTTGGGGTGGGGATGGAGGGACCCACATGAAAAAAGACATAGGAGTTACATACTTCAGCTGTAATAACTTAAGGAAAGAAAATGGAGACAGTAATTTGCAAAGCTACACTTGAAAATCATTCTAGCATAACATCATCATTACAATAATCTGTCAAAAGATTTAGTTCAATTACTTTTTTTAAGCTCTCTTGTCAAGATGGCCTTGCTTGTTTCAGGATTTTGGTACTCCAAGGAGAGGTTAAGGAAGAATGAATGCTAATTCTGCCATTAACCATTGTCAGCCAGCCTTCAGTGCATATTATTCCTTGAAAACTCCTTTAGCGTCGTTACCGTGGGGAATCAATAGGCATGAAGTGCCCACAGGAACACAGAATTCAGGGGGGAAAAAATCCACTGCTGTATAGCTCGCAGTACAGTAAGACGAGAGGGGGAAAACTTCAGTTGTAAGTGGTAATTTTGAAATAATTGAATAGCAGCATAATTGCTGTCGTGTAAAATATTATACATGGTTCTTATGTTTTCTTCACACAACAGTAGGCTGGTAGTAAAATTACAGGGGAAGAATATTTGATGTAATAAACTCAAACCGAATAATTTTCAGCAAACTGCAGGATATTGCACCCTATTGCTGGTTTATCACGTTGAGCAAATGTTCGGAGCTGCAGGGCTCTGGGGTGGTCCCAAAGTTGAGGGTGTCTCTGAGCGGGCTGGGCAGGCGGATGTCATACAGTATTTAAGGAATGATTCTGTTTCGCTGGCCTTCGTTTTGCCTACTAAAGTAGGTAATTTTGAGCACTTCTGTTTAAAACGAGCTGCTATAAAATGTTTGCTGAGTCTTTTGGAGAAAGTTTCATACTGAATTAGATGACTGCCTTCTTTATCTGGTAATAAAGGTCCTCATCGAAAGTCTCTATCTGATATGGAGACGAATTCCTGGAGTCTAAATATATCAAGCCACTTAAAGGCCTGTGAGTTCAAGCTAGATGTATATTTGAGGACTCTAGCTTATAATTAAGCATCTCTCTCTCTTTCACTTAGAGACTGAGCGATATATATAGAGAGAGATGGGCTTTGCTAAGTTCAGATTCATTCTACCTGTTTTTAAGTGCAGTTCAGGAGCCTCAGTTTGCTCTTGCTATGTTTCCTTGAATGACCTCATACTTGTAAATGAAAACAGAATTGTTTCCAGTAATGATATGAAGTTAAAAATACAATTTTAAACTAGATTTTTTCTTTTTTTAATGTACGTAATGTAAAGTAGGTAGTAAAGCTAACAGGAGAGACAAATTTTATCTTTTTAATAAGAATCCTGAGACCTGCATTCATTGATTTCTGAATTTTGTTCACCTATCTTTACCTCATTTTATAGGAGAAATGTCTAGAATAGCATTAATTCATTGTAGGAGCTTTTACAAGGTCACCAGTGGGAAAATAACGTTGCTAAGAGAAATTGTATGAATAACCTGTTCTTTATCTTTTCCTGACCAATGGGAAGGTTTTTTTAAGCATGTGGCCTGTTTGTATGAGACAAGACTAACCATGACCATCAGGGTCTCCCCCTTAAATAACATATAAAAATCTGCCAGATTAGACTCGTACTATTTAAAATAAACAGTTAAGTGTTGTGTTTTTTTAAGCACAATATTTTCAAAGTGTCATTTAAAAAAACCCCAACCCTTTTGTGTGATAGAGATAAATTATTCATATACAGTTACTTTGAACTATTATGTTTTCCTACCTCTGCATAAAAATAAACCCAGAAGTCACTAGATTAAGCCATTGCTCTGTAATGGATCTTTGAGAAATGTTTAACTGTAGCTGCTGCTTTGTTGTAGTGAAGAGCTGTGATTCAGACTTCATACTATGTTTGCATTTCAGCTGTCACAGAAAGTGAAAGATGAAGCCTCTTGTTCTCTTGGTTCTTGTGATCTGTGCTGTAGTCAGCATGAATTTGAAGCTCGTGTCAAAGAGAAATTCTGGTAAGTCACAAAAAAATATTTTTACTTTTGAATCTGGACCTAGTGCTCATGCAATCAAGCATTTTAGATGGCTGCTTTTTGTTTTGCATATATACTTCTTGTTCTCTTCTGCAAAAAAAAAAAAAGTCATAACCAATATGGTTTGCTTACCAGATGTTACAGGATGAATTTTCTCACTGTAATATTCAGATGATGTAACTTTAAGCTATTTGAAAGTGTCCTTATGTTTTCTTTTATTAAAAAAAAAAAAAAAGAAAGAAAAAGAAAATGTTGATCTGCTGGAAACCCACAAAGGTAATAATGACTTTGGCATTGTTTTAACATCCAATCTTGTATTGATGCCAAGGGATTTTCTTAACTGTGGATGTGGTTTGTGGTGACTTTAAAGTCTGGATGATTTTTTTGTACATTGGAAGGGCGTATTCCAAAAAGTCATGCCAGCCGTATATGTGATCATATATAAGGTTAACTGGGAAGAGCTTTTCTGGGTAGGTAACCTCTGATTATTCTGGTAGTGGAAGGGAGTGGTAATTGTTTTGTGTATACATCTGCTTTTGAAACTCACTAATAGTAACAGAACACTTCAAAGAAGCGTTAGAGTATCTCTTTCCAGGATAGACAGTTGATCTGGATCATGTTCCATTTATATTAGAGCCTGAAGTGACTTCTAGTCCATGTAGCTCTCCCCCCTCAAAGTGAATGACTTCAGGAGAGTGTTTGCCGTTCTCAAATAAGCTGTGAGTTTGGAAGGGCTTTGGGCAGGTAAGTAGGTTAGCTGCAGTGTTGTGTAGTGTAACTGATGCAGGATGAATGTTTTACTTTTAAACTTGCATGTTCCTCTTTTTTTCCCGCTAGTTGTGTGCTATACATACAGATGTGAGGGCTTCCATTGGTCTTACTGTCCTCAATGTCTTCAGCCAACACTTTTAGCAATGCAGGTACAAACAGAAATTACTGACTTTAGTTGGTGTGGCCGGTTTTAAGTTTCATTTCTGCATTTCTTGAGAATGGAGGAGAAAAGTTATTTGTCCATCTATTATAAAGAATTAGATGTCACATCCCAGGCTAGGAAGTGTTAATTTGGGAACCACCAGACACTAGGCTGAATTCTTGCTGCTGGGCTAGAAAGTATAAATGGATGTTGCTAAATTGAACTAGTCTATAGCCTTTTGTTGTGGTTATTGTGCCCTGAGCCCTGTCTGCCCTGCGAGAGTAGTCATGGATATCGGGATTTGGCTACAGTGGAGCTTGATCTAAACTCTGCTAAGGGCGATGATTTTCCTGTTTTTCCAAACTGCTATTACTGGCCTGGATGGGAACCCCTGTGAGATTCATAATGTGTATAATTGAGCAGCCTTGATTCACTGATGCCAGGCAACACCACCTGGCTGCAAGGAAGGGCTTTTGCATTTCCTTTATCAGAAGTACACATCTGTAGAAGTAACATGCCTGTGGTTATAGCATCATTCAGCTGGTAGTTTACCTTTAATTATATTTTAGTGGTTTTGTTTTTTTTTTTTAATCTGCTTTCTTTGACTCTGCCGGAGGTCTTGTGTTATTGGCAGCTGTTGACAGTATCAATTCAGGCTGAGTACTGGTGGGAAAAATGCTTTAATATGTTAGACTGCCTATTGCTAAATATAACCCACTAGTGAATAGCTAGTTCTTTTTCTTTTCATTTGATTGAGTTGATATATGTTGAGTATAATATGAAGGGGGAAAATGCACATAAAGTGAAATGATAGTTTCTTTGCAAGTACATGATCACGTAGTTGGTTTTCACCTTCAGTATTCATTCTGTCATATCTGGCGATTTTAGGTTGCTGTGTGGGGCAAACTATTGATTTCTGTTGTTTTTTTCTTTTTCCACTACATTGTGTGTGAAATACATTTTCTGTTTCTGTGATTTCAGCACTTGGAGCAAAATTGATAATTTGACTCCCTTTCTGAAAGGGGTCTTTAGATATGAAGGACTGTTGTTTGATTGCTTGAGACTGCACTGAGTGCTGTATGTTGTAAAGGGACAGATACTCCAGAAGCTTCTGAACTTTAACTATTTGTATGATTGTTTAAGTAGAAGATCGGAGATAGTGGATGGATGCAGCCAGGCAAATGCTTGAAGAAACAATGAGACCATGTTGCTTGATGGGATGACAGTAGCTGTAGCATGGCGGTGCTGTAGTTCAGGTTTGGTGTTGTGTGGTTTTTTTCTTTTTTTTTTTTTTTTTTTTTAACTGGTGTCTTGGTAAAGGAGAGGGGGAAGAGGAAAGTAATTTAATGGTTATTTGTGGGCAGCTGTACTGCAGTGTAAACATCAGGGTGTCTGAAAGCAGGAAGGCTGTTTTAACTGCAGATGAGAGCCGGAGTGCCCAAGTGACACTCTGTGGACAGGGTCTCTGCAGCAGTGTTCTGGATGGATGTTGTAGTCTTGAGTCTTGCTGGCTATTGGTATGGGGATGTCTAAGCTGGTGAGCGTCCTTAAAAGGGGAAGGGAAATTGTGCAGACAGTTATGTAGAGCTGTGTGAAGCAGCGCGTGGAAAGTGCCGACGCTGATGATAAAGACAGATTTAGGCCACTAGGGCAATAAACCAGCAAAATCAGGGTATTGGTGTCTTTGCTGACTTATGTAGACTGGCTTTTTTCCAAGAAATATGTAGAATTATTGCATGAATGGCCAGAATTATGGTAAGTGTTAAGTACTAGAGCAATTAGGAAGTTGACTTGCATGTGTGTAGTATCACGTAATAGAATATATCTTGTTTAAGTGGTAGGGAGAATCTAAAGAGAGCTGAGTTGAAGACAACTTGGGGTGGAGCAATGAGAAGGTGCAGTATTGTTTTCAGGTAATGCAAAGGCATCACTAAACCCAAGGCAGTCAAAAGTGGGGCAGAATGTCCAGAAGGGTATTATCAGTGAAAGGGAAGTTGCCTTAAAGAGAACAAGGGTTTGGCTAGGAAGGCATCTTCAGTGGCTGTCGGGAAAATACTCCTTCGAAGCCAAGGAATGGAAATCCAAGGGGAGAAAGTTGAGGATGAGAACTTCAGACAGCAAGCGCAGACAGTACACATGGGCTGGACAGCAGGCAAGAGTCATTAAAGAGAGGTCAGGAGTGGAGGATCTAAGATGTCAAACAGAAGGTGATGAAATGGCGCTCCAGTTGCAAGCATAGAATTAAAGTTTTCTGAAGAAACAGTCCTCACGGAAGGGAAGAGAAAACCAGAACTGAAAAAGGTTTGTCTCGTGTCCTCTCCTTGCCCTTTGTTAGATTCAGGTGTCCATATTTCCATTTGGAGAAGACAACAGGAATGCACGTGAGGGCTACAGATAGGTTTTAGAGTACCTTGCAGTGCTGCAGAAATGACACAGAATCTCATAGCAAGACAAATTTGTTTGGCTGCTTCTCACTTGAGTTGTGGTGCCAAAATAATTAAAATGGGTGAGCTAATTTAATTATGCTAGTCAGATTCTTCTTTACAGGCAGCAACTTCCAGATGCTCCAGTAGAAATCTGTCATGTCTACAGAGTAATGATTGCTGCGTGTGATGGGAACAGAACAGTTTGCCTCAAGCATCTGTGTGAATGTAATGTTGACTTAATATTAAGAAATGCCCGTGAAACTTAAGAAGCTTTTTTGAAAGCTGCAGGTCATCCTTTTTGCCAGCTTTAAGAAGTAAAAATGAGCTAATAGCTAGTGCTGGGACTGCAGCCTTAGCGATATCCTAGAAAGCGTATTTTACAGGTGGAGGTTATATAAAGAAATTGTGGGTGTGGGAGTTGCTAGGTTCCCAGCTGGTGGGTGATTTCCTTTTAATCTGATTAAGTGACTTCTTTTCCCAAGCCTTTTGTATATAGTGCTTTGAATAATCATAGCAGGGAATATAAAACCAATTAGGAAATCATTGCGTTTTTTTAAGCAGAAGATTTTTTCAGATTACAGATTCTGTTGACTTACTAGACATAATTCCATTAGTGAATAATTGATGCCATTCATTGTTGCTGTATTTATTTGCTGAGCTGAAGTACCCTGTCTCAGCACGCTAGAGCTCCAGAGGGCATGGCAGTCTTGTGTGGAGGAGCATGGGCAGACGTCCCCAAGGTTTCTACGAGGCTGCTGGCTGCAGAGCTGGTGGTAGTCTTTCTGTAGGTTCACAGGGCTTAATTGCCTCAGGTCTGGCACCAGTACCTCCTCCAGGCTACAGAGGCAGAGTTTCGTGTCTTCTCCTCTGTTGGATGTCAGATGTATGTGCTCTGGGATTCTGGCCTTCCTTCCTTCTCCTTTTTGTCTTGGGACTACCAAAAGGCAGTCATATGCCAGAGGAGCAAGTGCATCTCTGATCCCCCACCTACGCCATTGCCCTCCGCCTGCATCCAACTTTGTCACCAGTGGCTTGGGAGAGAGCAGGCTTGACTTAGCATCATGCCTTGCTGTGTATGGGCATAGCCAAATTGTCTTAGATTCTCTCATCGATGTTGCAGTGGTTGGGGTGTAGTACTTTAATACATTCATTTAAAACCTATTAGCTTGATATTTTGTGCTTTTTAAATGCCATGCAATGACTTACTGTGGTCTTCTATAGATGTTTCAGGAGACCTTCACTTCCCTACTAGTTGTCACGGCTCTAGCCTAGAATTTCCCTCTGCTCCCTTCTGTGAAGCTCAGTCTTCCTGCATTGTTGTGTGATCACTTTGGCCATGAAAACTGTGTCACACATGGAAGTGGAGGTGTTTGTACTTCAGAGGTGACTCAGGAATTTGTGCCTGGAGTGAGATACCCTAGAGGAGCCTAACTCTTAAAAGTTTGTGGCTCCTGCTGGAGTTGCTCCCTAGAGGAGCTGCAGGATGGGCATGCAACGTTGCCATTTGCTTTTTGTTTGCAATTGCATCTGCCTGAAGAGCTGACTTCTGGCCCTGGTGTAAAATGCATGGCTATGAGCTCTCCCAATTTCTGACGTACGAGTGATGCAAAGGAGGCTTTCAGCTTTTACTTCCTGCAAATAATGTGCAAACATAGAGGAAATAGGATCTTGGCAACACTAATCAGCGCACACCGATCTTTTACTTTTCCCAGAAGATGTTAAGTTATTCACAGCTCCAGCAAACAAGAAAAGTCAGAATCACCATCATTCTAAGCTGTCATCAGTGCAGGAATGTACAGTCCCTCTTGCATGCGGTTGTGTATGCTCACAGATTCACGGCTGCTCTCCATCTGTTCAGTTTGGATCGGTGGGAAATGAGGAGCCAGGCTTCTGTGCTCAGTCAGGTCTCGGGGGGGTACCAGCAAGTAAGCTGTGAAGCACCGGTAGTCCGTGCACCTCGTTACGGGAGTCTCAGCCTTGGTTTCCTCTCCTCTAGATGGAAAACGGCATTGCAGCTAGACGGACCTATCTGGGAGACGGCTGGCAGCATCAAGGCATTCTGTTTGCTGGTGGGGAGGAAGGGAGATGCATAAAGAAGAACAAGAAAGGAAATAATCTGGTAGAGGTTTGGGGTTTTCTGAGTGACCTCAACCTGACAGGGTTTAAGTATTGAACTTATTTAAGCACTCAAATTTTTAGCTATTACACTCCTTTAAAATGAGTTCATGTATAATTAAAACAAAATATTGAGCTGATACTTAAATATTTAAACTAGACTCCTTTCCCAAAAGGGAAACTGCAGCTGTATCTGAATAAAATAAATGAACACAATTAAACTGTTCCAAACTGCAGTAAATCACAAAGGTAGGACCTTTAGGGATGGGGGAAAATAAGCAAAGCACGAAGGAAATGTCATTTCCTCAGGTAAAAGTCCATAATCTTCCACTTCTGCAGTGGGCATCATGTCAGCTGTTTGGATATCTGTTCTATATCTAGCTGCAGCATGTAAGAGTTTATTAATAATATCTGAACCTCTAGTAGACAACCGTCATGTTTGAGAAATCTTCCAGCTCTATGCCTTTAACTGGATAATACTTTTTTTCCTCCCCCAAATGGGACATTCTTAAATGAAAAAAATATTGTATCAAAGTGTCTTTGCTTTGTTTTCTTTAAGACCCTAAATAAAATTTTTAAGAGAGATCTTCATTTCAGTATTTCTAGTATGCTCATTTTAAGGATGTGTCCCCTCGGTTTGTGTCCTCGCTCTGAAACTGACTGTCCTGACTGACAGGGGAAGTTGTTCTGGTGTGTTTTGGTTTTCATCTTTGAAAATATTTTTGGAAAGTCTGTCTTACCTAATGTTCAAATGAAAGTATAAATAATACAGTGGCAAACTTACCCAGAACAGTGTCTTCAAGCTCAGCATGTTCACTAGTCCTAGAGATGAATGTCTGCTCAGTTTGGGACATCTGTTGGTGACACGGAGGCTTGGAAGTAACTTCGGGGGATATGGACCTGTAGGAGCTATAGGGAATCTGTGATGTAATGACTTAACTTTCGGTCAACTCCTGACTAAGAACAGTTCTGACATATGCTTGGGTTTTTGTAACCCGAATACATGTTTAAGGAAGGTTTTACAGACTGTTGTGTATATTTGAAGGAACATAATAAGGCTCCTTAGATTGAACTAGGTATGAATATTAATACATGTTCTCCTATCTCTGTCCACTGAATTTAAAGAACTTTTTCTACTTTACTTTCAGAGCCTTGCTTGCTGTTTGAAGTGTATTTCAGTTTTAAATTGCTAGTCCCTGTGACACATTGATCAGAAACTTCTTTTTTACTTATTTACTTGTTTTTGCCATGAATGTAGCTGTGAAGGTGCAAGCAGTAAAATTGTGAGGTAGGAGGTGCTGAGATCATTATAGGAAGCAGTGAGAGAAAGGAGAAATAAGATGCATTTTTGGTTATTTTTTGGCATTTAAGTTTGGAGAGGTTGGTTTTACAAATAGTAAAGGAAACACTAGAAGTTTCCCTTTTCATGGGATGTAGAATTAAGTATTTCAAGTTGTTGACCTGTGAAGAAGGAAGGAATTCTTTTTAATGCAGTGCATATATGTGCAAACGTTAGTATGTAGACCTGTGTGAGATTGTTGTGGTACTGTTGTAACTCACTAAAGTAGAAATGATTGCCTGTCTATGAGTTGAAAGCAAAATTGATCTGAGCTGCAGTGTCACCTCTAGAGTGTACACTTTATCACTTTATTAATCTCTAACCCTTTCAAATCCAATCGATTCTTTCCTACAAGAACCACGATTAGTACTTATAATACATACTGATGTGAAAACATACTGTGCTCCACCGCTGAAGATGGAGAGTTAGATTAAAGTTAAGCTTCTGACCTGAGCACTTTGCTTTTCCGAGACACAGTAAGCAGGCTGCCTGTGCCTGCCAGCCTCTGCCCTCGGTTCCTTCTCGCTTGCCCTGCCAGTGTTGTTCCTCATTTGAGGCAGAAAGGGAGGCAGTGTGAGGGTATTTCTGTTAGACTGACTTGTTTTAAATCTCCTCCACCTTTGAGATTCACAAAACTGTGCTACATATGAGCTCTGGAAACTCACTCCCAGTCACTTTTTTTCTTGGAGGAAGGTATTTTGACACTTCAGTGTAAGACAGGTACAGTTGGTTTGCATCTTTGACGGATTGGTATTGCTTTAAAAAGGTT
The DNA here is from genome assembly GCF_000690535.1 of Cariama cristata. Lineage (NCBI taxonomy): Eukaryota > Metazoa > Chordata > Aves > Cariamiformes > Cariamidae > Cariama > Cariama cristata. The sequence continues at coordinate 96,772 of NW_009598470.1, read as the reverse complement.
TCTACTGAGATTTCTGCATCCGTTATTTCAGATGGGAAATTAAATAGTAATTGAATTAGTAGGAGACTATTTGATTCAGGCAGCTGTAGGCCTTGTTCAGTGGTTTTTAATAAAGAAACTGGAGCCAATAGCAGTACCTGGCATGAGCCTTTTGTATCTAGCTGTCTCATTCCTGTTGCTGTAATGAAGTAGGAGGAATAGGAACTTGCATCAGACCCTGACTGCTAACCTGACCTACCAGCCCCTCTGGGGCAGGAGGCATCAGGGAAAGTGGTACCTGTCAGGGCAAACCCCTGAGGGATTCAGCTCCCCTTTTAGGGAACAGGCCTGAAACAGGGCAAAAGGGAAAACCTGAAGTTCCCAAATTCCTTTCTAATGTTTAAAGTACAGTATTTTGTATGTCTCTCTTGCTTGTGTTTGGGGGACATGCTGCTGTTTAGGCATCCAGTATCCACACATACAGTTTAAATGTTTGTTAGGGCCATGTAGTAGAGGCCTTGAAACATGGTGGTGGTATTATTTTTTGGACTTTCAGTATTCTAATTGTACTTTGTTACCTTGGCAGGTTTTTTTTTAAAGTCTTATGGGACTATTTGGTGTTTTCAGTAAACATCTGCTACCATGATATTTATTAAAAGTGCTTTTTGTCTCTCTTTCCATCATAGTTATTCCCATTTTACAGATGGTAGAAAATCATCCAGAGATGAAGCGATGTTAAGGTTGCCCAGCACACTGAAGGCGATGTGGGGGAATAACACATAAATAAAATGTTTCCCTCTGTTCTGTTGCTAATGCCTTAGGCAAGGATGAGGAAACCAGGGCTGTCTCCTAGAGAAGTGTTGAGGTGAAATAAGCATGTGTGTAGAATGTGCTTTCATGTCCTTGTATACATGTGCTAGGGAAAAATGTTTGTAATTCCTGTTAGTTCTCAGTTGAAGAGAGTAAGATGTGTCTGCTAGAAATGGAGGAGGAAAAGGAGGAGAGAGATTCTGCTATACCAAGTTTTGTGTGCTAGTTTTAGGCTAAGAGCCTTTGTGTTTGAATGTTACGAGTCTGTTGTCTGTATTTGCTGCAAGCTGTCCTCTCAGTGTATAGTGGGGGACACAGGAGGAAGAAACACTTAAGGCTGAAATGGCATATGGAATGCCTGAGGGACCATGAGCCTTGGAGATGCCAGTCAAGTCTCTTGGCTAACCAAGTTTGTAGAAACCTGTGGATATACTTACTCCTCTGACCTAAACAACGTTTGTTGTCATAAACTGCAGTGACTCTGCAGGCAGTCAGCTGCATTTGGCCACTCTGGGCTCCATCTGTGCTTACCTTGTAGCTGCCTTTAGGTTTTTAGCCATACCAGGAACTGGAGTTCTGTCATCAGATGTGTGAATAGCTTAAAACAGCTTTATCCAAGGACACCTCAGTGTATAGTCTAACCAGATGTTCATGTTTGTTTAAAGAAATGCTGGTCCTTTCATCCCACTGTACAAATACATATAAAATTTAAGTGCAAAGTTGTTTCACAAATTTTTTTTTTTTGAATTTATTTTTTATTATTTGAGAGTTAATGGATTTTGTCTGGTATGTTGAAGATAGAATTGAATTGATTCTAGACCGATGTTAATATATCGGATCAGATTTTTCACAAGACAACAGGAATTCTTCTTGGATTTAAGCATTATGTTTTTATTTTGCTGATGCATTCTGTGATCCTAAGGTTATTTGGATCAACGTGCAGAGCCACTTCATGCACGCTTTTGCTGTCTTACATGTTCAGCAAAATATATATGTGGGTGGACCTGGAAGGGGAAGAGTAATGTGAGGTATAATCATTTCGATGTCTTTGAGCTAATGGTAAAATGCAGAAATATGATCACAGTCTATAGAATAAGGCTCGTCAGAATTTCTTTTTCAGTGACACAATTTCATTTTGAACAGTAAATTCCCTGAGATGAACACATTTAATAAGCAATGGAAAACTGCTGGAACGTGAATCAAAGGCAGGGTTATTCCCAGGCTTCGTATCTTTGGGGCATTCAAGAGTTGTACCTGAACACTAGGACTTCTGGTGTCCTTGACATGGATGTCAGATGAAGAAGCTGGAAGACTTCGAACACATAGTGGTCAGGACCCTACTGTTCCTGGGATTCCCTGCTGGGAAGCAGTTGGCTATGGCAAATCTCTCAGGTTGCCTGCAGAGGAGAACTGAAAACTGAGGTAGTGAGGGCACTTTAGTGGAACCATGTCATCCTGCAGGCTTCATTGGCTCACAAGTTGGAGGTGGGTCTGCGGCCGTCAGCACTGCTCTCTGGCACGCCTGCCTGGTGAAGGGGGACCACATTCTGGACCTGCTTCTTCCTATCTAGTTGCAGGCTCCTGTTGCAGAGTATGTTTTGCTGAGAAAATAAACCAATTCTAAAGTATTTCTGGAACCCATTTGTTCTAGTACTTGTGGTTTAGAAAAGCAAATTTGAAACTCAAGCCAAGAAAATAATTATTGTAGATTTGAGCCCTTGGATCTATTACTTATTTTTGATGTGACCTTGAAAATCTTGTCCCATTGTATAAAGCCAGAGAGGTGTGAATAATGATGTAGTTTTAGACAATCAAAAATAAGGAAAGAAATTAGGATGTATATCACTAATGACATTTTGAATGTAATATTTCCATTCAAAATGACATCTGTAATTTTAGGCAAATCGGGACTACAGTGGAAACTGCACTGAGGAGTGGAGTGTCTCGGCTTTATTGGAGCAGATTGAAAGCTGAAGCTTTTTGGCTGACTTCTGATGTAGGTCAACATAATTCCTATTCACCATGACTTTACATCATATTATTTACAGCATTATGATTTTTTCATCTGGATTGGGTGATTAAATTTGCTGTTTACCATTCAGTGCTTATTGCAAATGGTTTTGTTCCAACTGCAAAACATGCCTCTGACTTAGTGCATGAGAGATGAAACCTAAATCCAGCCACCTGAGATGCCTGGCTGCAACTGTTGTGGACCTTACACAGGGAAAGTGTAAAGCTCAAATGATGAAGAAAGGAGAAGAGACGATCGTTATTAAGTCCTGTTTTAGAAATGCCTACGAATGAACCGTTCCATTTACCACCCTTCATAAAGAGCTACAATTGATGGCTTTCTCTGAGGGACACAGTTCCATGTGAACAGTTGGTTGTCCAGCATGCTTTTGTGTGAAGTTTCTTGCAGAATGTGTCACCAACTTGCTTCATCTTGTAGTGAGGAAGACCCTTTATGTGCTATAGTATAGTAATTAGTTGTTGTCTTTTGGAACAATTCCTCCCCACCCCTCCCAAAGTGAAATGCTGCATACCTTGGTCATGAGAACTTAGAAAATACAAATTCCACAATGTGGTTGTAGAATGGATTGGTAATGTCAAACCAAGTTGAAATGTTACATTAAGTCTCTTATTGGTGTGTAAATATGAGCATCCTCAAGGGAGGCAAGTGGGTTTTTTTGCTGGGGGCTGCTGGGTAAAAGGTCTCCTCTATAATAGTTTCACTGCTAAGATTGGCATGTTTTTCAGGTTTGTGCGAGAAGTGCATCCTTTCCTACACTCAGGGTTGCCCTTTCAGGATCATGATGTGTAATATACTTGTAAAAATCAGATCTCCTTTAATGGTTTTATTGTGCACATGAAAGTTGTGCATTATCAGTGTAATTACTGAGATAATTTAATACTCATTCTATGCTTTACTGCAGTGCTTTCCAACAGGGAGCTGTAAAAGGTAATTTTGATCTCCTTAATCTTTGTTTAGGTTATTAAGAAATATTTTTTAGTGGCAGAAGAGGGAATTCTATTTTTGCATAATCTAATAGCCCCTTAAAGCTCACCTTTTAAAATCACATTAGTCAGATAAGGGACGAGATGGGAGCAGTCAGTCATCGTGCTAAGTGTTCAGTGATTCTTGACCATGCAGCATCCACGGCTGGCGATCCCCAGCTGTGGAGCTGTGCAGCATTTGGTGATATCCAGTGTAGGATTTTTCCAAATGACTCGGAGGTGAGAGGGAATAAAACCATCAAAGGTCTTGTGTAAGCACGGTACTAGCTCTTCCAGTCCATCCTTTGAGGTGTTGCTAAAGGTATCTTAGTGCCTCAAAGAGTCTAGAGCAAGGGAGAGGGCTGGGCTACCCCCTTTGCAGGATGCTGTTCCCCATCTCAGCTGTGCTGGGAAGCAGCGGTGCAGCCCCTGATTAGGGTGGTCCCAGCAGAGACTTCTCAAGCTGTCCCCCACACACAGGGTTTGGGCTCTGCTCTAAGGAATTGGACTGGGCTGTGTCATCTTCCTCTTTTTTATTTCCTTCTTTGAGAAACTTTATTTGGAATAGGATATGCTGTAATATGCCGGGAGAATTAACCAGAGGAAGCTTCTACATAGAGTGAGAGAGGAGCTCATTAATTGCTTAAAAATTAGGCAGTCTCCGTCTGAGTAATCGGTGTTGGCTGGCTGGCCTTCCTCAGTCTAAGAAGTAGCTCATTAGTAGAATACACACAGATGGTACTGTGCTCTAAGGTATTTAAAACACACAGGCAGAGCACTGTATTAATAAGGCAAACCTGTCCTTAGCCTCTGTGACTGAGTTTGCTACAAGCAGCAGAGGGAACAGTGTCATTTGGTAAATATTGTTTGGTAAATGCATTTCCATAAATTTATTTAGTTTTCACATTTTTCTACAGATAACAGATTATGATAAATACTCAAAGTAATTTACTGTTTCTGGAAAAATTATATTGCAAGAACGGACTTACAATAACTGCTTCATCTGTTCAGTACGTAATTTACCCATATAATTGCCTAGAGGAAGAGATGTGTTCAGAGCCTAGTTTTTGTTTGGAATATATATATATATATATATATTTCTTTTTGTTTCTGTGTGCAGTTTGTTAGCAGCTTATTCAAAATAAGACTCTTTCTGAATGAGTTGAGTTCCTTCTGCAACTGCTAGTGGATAACACAATAAGAAATCGCTGACCAGGGAAGGCAGAGAGCGCAGAGCCTGGAGCCCCAGCACTGCAGTGGGTGAGCAAGGGCACTGCTGGCTTCCTTCCTACCAAACCTGCCCAGGCAGCTGAGGCTGCGCAGCCGTGAAAAGGTACTGCCCTGGCTCTCCTGACTTCAAAGCTGTAGGATAAATTCAGAGGTGATAATAATCACGGCTTCATTTTCAAATTACAGGCTCGCTCTCTGGGCCTCAACCCATGTGTCTCATTGAATGGAGAACTGCTCCGTCCCTCCTTCAGGCAGTCTCTTTTTTGCCTGAGCAGGATCTGAACCCATCTTAAAATTACTGTTGTCTGTTGGTGCACTTGACAGTGAGACTGTCTTTCCTCACCCCGTCTGTGAATTCATAAGCATATTGGCTTTCCTTAATAGACTTTTACCATTAAGACTGGACTGGGGAAGAAATGGTCTCCCTCAGATAATCCTTCTTCTCCAAACAGTCAGACTTTGGTCTCCTATGTAGTTACACCTTGTTTAGAGCTACTTTTCTCGTCAGTGCTTGCATGTCTCTGCCATGAACTGTGATAAATTCTTTCTAATGAAAGAATTTAATGTTTCCCTTGTTGATTCTCTGCAAACTCAGTGCATTTCACGCCTGCCTTGGGGGGTTTAAATAGAGCTACTAGTTACACCCTTCTGGTGCAGTTTTTCACCAAGCCCTCAACAGAGCTGTTTGTTGCATTCTCAGCAGATATAATTTGTATTGTTGCTTGACTCTGTTTTTAATTTCTGATAGATTGGTTGTCTGTTATTTGAGTATATGGTGGTGTTGGAAAGAACGGTTCCAATTCAGCTTGATTAACCTTTGTGTTGTTATGTATGTGCAAGTTACAGAGCTATTTTGGTAGATTTTTTTTAAGTTCATGTTTGTTTTCGTGGAGTATATTTTAAAATTACTAGCCTGGACTAGGTAACTTGGGAACAGATGTAGTCTATGAAGAATATTTTAATAGTTACCATGTTGCTTTAGTGATACACGAGTGTTTTGAATGATGCTGATCCTCTCTAAGGTAGAGTATTATTCAATTTAAATCCTGCTTGGGGCTTAGGTTCAATCCTTGGTAGCAGGCATGGTTTCCACAGCCTGCACTGGAGAGAGCAGAACTGTCATGAAACAAGGTTTATTTTATGGAACTCAAATATTTGAACCTGAAAATTTTGAAGAAACAGTGGAATGTACTTACTGCTCTGGGGCAATGGGATTCAATGTTTCCAAGGTCATGTAAGGATGGCTACAAGTAGAAATGCAGCTTAGTGGTGTATGGAGAGATGAGAGGATGGGAAAGAGTTCGTGCAGAAAGAATTGGGAAGGCTTTTTGCAAGGTTAGATGTAAAAGACTAAGACTTTAGAAGAAAGCTCTTTAAAATGTTTACTTAATTATAGATTTGGCTTGGTGGAGAAGTGGGGAGGGTTTGGGCTTTGCAAAGACAGGAAATCACCAAGTGACAAGACTTCCAAGGAAATGTCAGGAATTTGGTGGCAGTGGGATTCCATAAACTGTTCAAAGGTGGCAGCGTACGCAGTCCTGGGAGCAAGGAGAGCTTTTAAGTGAAGAAGGAAGAGCAGTATTTCATTTTAACTTTCAAATTACAGGGTAATTTGATAGGGTTTACTAGTAACCCTAGGCGGTGTTTTTTTTTCTCCTGCTGTAAAGCTATGGAATTGAAAACTAGGAATTAACAAACATGACTCTGTAGCACTGGGAGTGTTTCTCCCTTCTGTGTGCCAAGCTTCTGCTTATTTGGTGTGATTCTGCAAAAACTTCCATTGATTTCAGTTATTCAGAAGCTAATTACCTCATAACCCGCAGGATCAAGTGGCAGAGCTGCTTGTTTAGCCTATAACAACACAGTTCTTATTATGGTGCCCAGTTGTGTTGGCACTTGCTGCAGGGAACCTCCCATTGACCCTGCTTGTGAGATGGCTGCAGAGCAGGTCCCCACACGTATCCTGCCTCTAGACTGTGACTATTGTGCATGCAAATGGACAGCAATTATCATTTAAGTAATGAGTACTTAATGGATGTTTGTACTCTCTAAATTTGAAGCATTTTGAAGCTGAAATTTCCCTGCTGGTGTAATTTGATGTGTGCCACAAATTGCTGAGGTGAGAACACAAGCGGGAGGAAACCAAGTTATAGGTGGACGTAGACTCTGACAGCTCCCTCTCCTGCTTCTACCTCAGGCATTGCAATGGATAAGTGGAGAGACAGGTATAAATGTATCACAGTAAATCCTCAGGAAGAATATTTGTCTTTTCTAGGTAATATCATGATGAAAATTGCACTGCAGTGGATTTTATAGGGACTTGGCTCTTCATTAAAATAAAAGTCAAGCCTGTCAATATGGTAGGTGTAGCAGCAGAAATTGCCCTAAAATGACACTTTGGCTGTAGTTTGACTAAACAATCAACAAATAGTTTAGTGCAGGCTGAATTCAGGCATGCTGTGCAGATTCCTTCATCCATTTGAAAGGGCCCTTTAATGTAATCCATTTAGATACCCCAGTATTGTTTCCAAATGCAAAATCTGAATTTTAATTGAAGTTTTGTAGTCCACAAGAGAAAAGTAGTACATCACTAATATTATTTCAGAGACAAATCCTTTGGGGGGAACTCCCAATTGCAATTCCTCGAGCATCTTTAAGATTCTCAGAAGCAAATCAGTACATTCCTCAACAATGATTATCCTTGGAAACCTTCTCAATTAGATAAGATATAAGGAAACAAAGCTGTGGTGGTCTCCAGCTGAGCTTTGCCCGTGAAACTGCCTTTGCAACTGGAAAGCTAAATGAAACTGTAAACCAGAACTTGACTGTATCAGTAAGCAGCTATCTTCTGTGAAGTACATGTGGTGATAAAATTACCTCTAGGGTTGGAATTGTTGACTCATTTAAACTCTTAAGTTCTCATGAACTGGCATCGCCTCTCTTCTGTATTTGACTGGAGCTCTTGAGCGCTTCAGCTCTATGAAGGACCAGGAATACTTTAGTAGTGCTAATTAGAGGGCCATAGCCTGTCCTAAAGTGCTCATTTGAACTTACAGTGATAATCATAAAATATTAATCTCTCAGAACTTTAATTAAGATTGCTTATAGACATTGGGATCACTTTGTACAGAAGAGCAGAAATGCTGCAATTCTTGACAGGGCTATTTTTTAAAAAATCAGAAACAACTGTTTGAGTGATATTATTTCTGATTAACTTTTAATGGATTTATGGTGATTTGAGTGGCTAAGAACTACACCATAGATCAAGATTGCTTGATAATTCCTCTGCTGTGAGTTGGATGCCACTTTCCAGCACTTGCCTGACTGAACGCACAAATTAACTTCTTTTTTCAAAAAAATACATGGGATTGCCTGACCTCCTGTTTAGTGGCCGTCTCAGTCCTGTCCTGTTCAGTTTGCAGCAGCAAATATATATAATATATATATTTAAAGGTACTTCTTTGAGAGAAAGTGTTTGTTGAGATGGAAAGACCCAGTACTGTGTAATGAGTCTTTGCACGTTAGTTCTTGGAGCATTGTAGTTGGATGCCACTAAAATGGTAGCAACATCTCCATCTCCCTGTATAAGGCAAAAGCAGGAATAGTCTTAAGTAGCTAGAACAAATTGGTTTTGTTTCAAACAAATTCGTTGTGCTCAAACACGAATGTGTGAAGGATGCCTCTGCCAAAAGAGCTGTTGGTCTGAGTTGTTGGGAGAAATAACAGGCTGAAGATCTCAATCGTCTCCTGTCATCATTGTGGCTATGAAGAACCAGTGAAGACCACCCACAGCTCTTTGCCACGTTTCTTCCTCAGGGTGCACATTGAGACTGAGGCTGCAGAACAGTCTTCTAGAAGTGAAGTTCGTTACTTCATTCAAGCTGTTTCATATGATCTAAACGGAATAGGCATGGGAGCAGAGGGGTTTTAATAGGATATCGGAAATTCAGGTTCATGCTTTCTGGAATTACAGAAACATAACTTTCTGTTATTTTCTGTTATACATTATCTTCCTGCATTTAGTCATCTTGTCTGCATTTGGTTACAACTTTCACGGTTTGACTCCAACTTCAAGTAGCTTGTGTTGCTAGCTGGCAAAATAAAATATGGCAGCCTCCTACAGGTAGTAAAGGACCCCAAAATCAGGAAGGACTCATTAAGTCCATAGGTGAGACTGTAAATTATGACTCCTTTCTGCCATAGTCTTTGATGACACAGTGGCACATTATTACTCTCAAGTGCTATTCCAAAAGCACCACTAATGTGCTCTGTTAACTTTTATGTTTCTCCATACTGACAACAGGCCATCAAGCCACGCTTCTAAACCAGGAAAAAAGGTCAAAAAAAAAAAAGTGCGTATGTTTAATGCAGCTGATTTAAAAATGTCAAAGTTGGATTCTCTGGTGTTACACTGTATTGGAAAACTGTATGAGAAAATCTCTTCTGCAGGCAATCACAAAATGGTGATAAAGCACTTGAGATCTCCTTGGGCTTGGTGAGGTCTCTGACCTGTTACACCTCAGCAAGCATCTACTCTGCTTTGTTAGCTCAAAAAGGGTTAAAGACTTTCTGGCAGCTTCTGAATGCTAGAGTAGTTATTTTCCCTGTGTATCAGTGGAAGAACGACTATGCATAATCTAATTTAACTTAATTTAGTGTACCTCATAGATTTTCATATATAGAATAATGCTAGAAGAATTTGGAAAAACTTTTCTCTTACTGAAGCCTGTGTTAAAATTCTGACATCAACAGAGAAAATATGTTAATTCAAAGAACTTTTTTAAAGCCCCCCCTTGACTTCTGCATTTGGTGATTTAAAAACACATTAACATGATTAATTTGTTGTTCTTGGTAAAATCTCAAGCTCTCCTTTTAATAAGATTGTGCTGATAGCAAAACTTCACATGCTGGAGAGATTTCCCTGTTTGTTAGTTAATAGCTACTTAATTAGAAATGTAAAAGTAATTCTCGTTGTGTAAACAAATAGACTTCAAAACCTCTTAATGGATAATGTGGTTTTGCTATTTAATTTCTGCAGTACTGACAGAGAGAGGACTTCATTGTGAGACCTCTCTAGCAGTACTAAAAAAGAGGTCTGCTTCTAACTAAACTGATTCTTGAAAGGGAGGGTGAATTGGAGTTTCGAAATGGTGGTGTGGATTCTCCTCTCCTGTAGGAAAGAGAAGCAAATGATTGGACGTTCCAGACAGACTGTGGGTTTTTCCTGTATTTTGTACATTTTTCGGAGACTCACTGCACTATTTGTGTTCCTCTGCAAGGACATACTATGTTACATTTTCTCTTTTTAATTACTGTAATGAAACGAGAGTCTCCAGCGTTCCTGTCACCTTTTCTGAACCAGAAAGCAAAACATGAGGGAGAAAAGGAAAAAAAATTCACAATGTGACTTCTGAGAAGTGCTGAGGGCCTTTGTACCCTTCAAAGAACTGTAGCTCCCAATTCTTGTTGACTGCAATACATTTTAAGATACCTACCCTTTAAAAAAAATTTGGCCTTGAGTACCTACAACTTGCACTGCAATCAATGAGAGCTGCAGAACCTAAGCACCACTGAAAATCAAACTATCAGTCACGCTTACTGGCTTCCTTTGATGGAAGCAACAATATGCCTTGGGGAGTTTTGTGAGCTTTACTTAAAATTCCGGTGCCTAAATGAAGAGAAGTTTCTGTTCATCTCTGCTTCTGGTGGTGTCACCTTCTACCACAGGGTCACCTGGAAGCCCTTTCATGGTCCCTGAACCCACACATGTCCCCTCTCCCCTATCCTGTGACAGGATGGGCAGCCTACGAAGTGAGCACTGTTTGTAATGCACTGATAACTGCTGCTGGTGGGGAGTTCAGGTTTGTGTACTGATTGCTGTAGCAAATTTTTTTTTTTTTTTTTTTTTTTTTTTTGCTCGGGAGGAAACAAATGTGCTGCTTTTCTGGGCAAGAAGAATTACCCAGGATGGAAGGTTTCATCCTCATTAAATTAGCAGGTTGTACCTCCTTATTTGCTGATCTGTGTTCATAAGCCTTTGAATAGTATAAATGCACCATAGTGTATAAGGCTTTATTAAACCATTGTAGCTTCTCTATGCTGGAGGATGCTAATACTTGAAGTGTTGCATACTGGAGTAACTACGTGAAAATAAAAAATAATTAAAAAAAAATCAGTAGGATGACTTCTTTAAAAGAGACAGTGATGTGTGTGTTCAGAATTAGAGGGTTAAACTTCTAATGAGGTTGAGTTCTTTAATTGCCTTACTAACTGGGAAAAAAAAAAAGACTAAGTATGCAGTATTACATCCTGGTACATATGGCATATGTTGGAAGGCTGATACCGTAGGAAGTGGAACTTAAGAGCTTTGCAGGACCTGTGTGCATGCTTAGAGCTGTGCCTGGCTCATTCACAGCCTCTGTCTCCGCCACAAGCTCCTTCTCAGGACATAGGGTTTCCTGGGCTTCTGAGGACAGTCACTGAGTTTTGGGAGTGTAGATGAACTTCGCTGCAACTATTGAAAAGATTAACCAATGCATAGCGAAAAAACAGGCATGTTACAAACTATGTAAAAGAATGGAGCTGAGGTTCTTTGCAAGAGCGTGTTTGCATGATGGATGAGGGAAGGAAGGAAGAAGGAGAGGAAAGTGAGATTAGCTTTGCCAGGGCTCAGAAACTGGATAGAAGAGTGCTGTTGCATTTGTGAAGAGTGGGTTGGTTGTTCATTCAGTGCACTCTTCCTCACAGCCTGGGTTTGAATCTTGGGCTGTGTCCTCATGATGCCTTGCGAGAGGAAGGGAGCTTGCCTCTGGGAACCCGGGAGCTTTGGCTGAGCACAATGCTAACTAAGGTAAACAAACAGCTCCCAGCTAGGCTGGAGCCCTGGGCTGAGTATTTTTTTTTTTTTTTTTTTTTTCTTTTTTCCTTGAAAAATTTTGTGGAGAACTGCAGAACAAGTAAAATAAGTAGAAGTTGGGAAAAAAGCTTATATGGCAAAATTGTCAAGCGATGACATAATTCCTTTGAAACTTATGGAGGCCAGCTTGGCTGCAGAGCCAGCCTCTCTTCATCTAGGCACAGCAAAGTGGGGCTGCCACAGTTGTCCTCCCACTGTGTACGGGGCTCTGGTTTTTACTGGGGGACTGTGGTGGCTTTGGAGGCTCACAACAGCCTATATAACACCTGGGAACTCCTGTGAATTGGACACCAATGTGACTTGTAAAATACTTGTCCTTCCAATCCAAACTCTGCACTGGTGAGAGCTGGAGGGAAAAGCTGGGCTTGGTGAACCAAGGGAGGGGACTTGGGCCAGAGAAGTACACGTACTCAATGAAGAGCAGAGAGAGAGACTGAGGAGCTTAGAAGTGAAAATGTGAAGCAGTTGGGCAGAGGAAGCTCTTTTGTAAATATGAAAAGGGGCTGGGAAAGGATCTGAGTTGCTCCTGTGTTTCCAGCCTACATTCAGATATTTTTGTTTGTTTGTTTACTCTGCAGAAGCAGGGACTTGGCTCAGTGTGTTCAAGGGGAAACCTCAGGTCACAGGCTTTGCGGCGTGCATGTAAGCTGCAGGGGACATCAGGGCAGAACTTCTCCAACAGAAAGGCACTGTAGTGCCTGCAGAGCTTAGGATGCTCCAGAATCCCCACCTGCCTTCATGAGCAATGTTGTATGCCCCCTCGGGCTGTCAGCAAACACAAATAAGGGGCAGATGACAATTAAAAATTCACAGGGTCGTTGTAATGTAGCTAAAGAGGCTCTCTGGGTCATACTCCTGTCAGCCTACTGCCAGTTTTGTCTCAGTGAAATGTACTGAATACAAAAAGCAAAGCCCTTTCTGAAGTGCAGCTGTGTTGGGCTTTACTGTGTTTTTGACTTGCCTCAAAGGAGGTCTGAACTGCTGAAGTTTGAGTTGACAGCTCTGGCCCTAAGTCTTCGCCGCCTGCCCTTGAGAGGGGTCATTTTGCTGCTGGCCAGAGATGGATGTAACGTGCTGCTGGCAGTGTCTGATCACCATCCTCTGATGAGCGCCAGGCAGAGCTGTGTTGGAGGTGGGTTGGCAGCACTTGGGAGCAAAGGTCTCACCACGTTGCTCTCATGGGCAGCACAGCCAAAGCAGAGGGACTGCTCTCAAGGTAAAGAGGATTTGCATCAGCAAAGCAAGGATGAACGCTGGTTCTTTGCCTCGAGCAAGCTTCCCTCATGTTTGAAGACTTTGAGCCTGATGCTGGGAGGTCATTTGATTGACTTGCACATTTCTGCAATACCTGAAATGAGTGCTTGCTGAATTTCATTATACAGCTGCTATTCAAGGCAGAAACCAAAACCAGAGTATAATTAATATATAAAAGCCTCTTTTCTTTGCCTCAGGCTTGTTTCTAGTTTGTTTGTTTCAGTACATCTCAATGTGTATTTCTCTTGGTTCACTGACTCCAAAACAATGGCTGGCATCAATACATAAAGCCTCTCAATCACTTTTGCCTCTTTCGTGTGTGACTGCCTCAGAAATGGTGGCTCAGAGCACTAGAAATATCAGCTACAAGCAGTTCTGGGGCTTACAGCTCGCCTTGTTGGGGTAGAGCTGTAAAAAAGCTTTGGCGGTAGGATGAGTTTGTTCTCCTGGGTTGCAGGAGGCTCTGGTGGTGGCTGCAACTATTTTGAAATAAGGTTATCTCCTGGACTTGATCATTTTGCTGGCTGTCACTCTGGATTCTGAAAAAGAAGTGTATACTCCTTGGGTTTTTTGGGTATTTGTATAGAATAAATAGAGGGTTCTTCACACAGGTTTGATTAAACACAGAACTGAGATTGGCCTTGCTTTGAGAACTGCTGAGCAACAGGCTTAACTAAAATTGCTTGAACGGAGGGAGGCCTCAAAATGTTGAGGAGTGAGGGGGACTGCTGATGAATGGAGAGTCTCTGGGGTTATCTCCTTCCCCCAAAGTAATCTTGTTAATCCTCTTGAATCGTGTGCAGTATTCAGGAGTGGCAGGTGCACAACCCATTTTGGACTTGTTTTATATGTCAGTGTATTTAAATTAATGCTTGGTCAGAACTTCTCTGTTCCAAAATTCTGTAGTTGTCATGATATAAACATATTTTTTTTCTTCCTATCTCTGAAGACCTTAATTCTACGATGCTGAGGGTTACCGGTAAGGATAGCAGCCTTTCCCCACCTGGTAACGTTCCGGTTGAGACCACTTGTTTCCAGAGGTTTGCAAAACCCTGTTGTCTCTTGCCTGAAATAATGCCTTTGCCTAGTGATTGCTTATTTATGATTTGTCAAAAGCGTAAAATTATATTCCATTTCCTTCCACTTTCTTGTGCTTTATGAGAGTCCTCTTACCGGGTCAGCCAAACAGCCTGTCCCCTGTCCTACACCTCCTTAAAGTCCGGAAACTTTGAGTTTTACAGATACTGGTGAATGCACATTGTGATCTATTGACTGCACAATGGCACAACTGCGGTTCTCACGTTTTTGCTTTAGAAGTGCTTCTTTGTCATGGAACACTGATCTAAAAGTGGAGTAACATCTGAGTCTGAGAGTTTGTGGTTTTATTTTGAGATATTTCACATAAGTTCACACTTGGTTAACTTAAATACATCTGCCTGGTACTTTGAGATAGAAAAGGTCAGTGAGGTTCACTGTGATTTTCTTCTTGACTTGGTTAAATACATAACTGTAGCTTAAGCCATCAATCTTAAATAGAAACTTGGTGAAATGAGATGCCAACAAGGGTGGGTGCGGATAGCGGTGGTTCTGCTTTATGGGATCTCGTAGGATCCCAGCAGGGCCAGTCCAAACTCAAGATTTCTGTTTAATAGGAATCTTTGCACACTTTAAATTTAGTTTTTGTTTCAGTTCAAAACAAAACCTCACCTTTCCTCTACTTAGAACAAAACAAAGCTTTCAAAGCTTTTACATACGGGAAATAAGATTTTACTTTAAAGACTGATGTGTTCCTGAAGGATTTCCAAATGAGGGATTTCCAAGTATAGAATTTTCCTTTATGGCTTTTCTTTTGTGTGTGTTGTTTTTCTTATATTGAAAAGAGGCCCAGCATGCTACAAAATAATCTTTTAAACAAGGAGAAAGACCATAAAACAAAATTCTGCATTTAATGTGGAAATGAATAATTCTTTTTTATGACCCAAAGATTTCCATAAATAAGAGTGACTTGCAAGTAGTTTTCTCAGTAGAATTAAGAAAACCGTCACGGGTTGACTCCACCAGCAACTTCAACCAAAACATCACCTAAAAAAGCTGTCTGCCTAGCCCTTGAATCGCAGTCTATGCGATGCTGCAGTGTTTCAGCGGGGAGCAGTGTCAATGCGAGGAAGGGCTCCCGAGTGAAAGAGGAATGTGATATTAAGAATGTCAATATTTCACTTTCTAAATTGAAATCCTTGGTAGTGTTGAGATAATCCATATGTCTTAATCAACTTCTGGTGTTTGAGTGGGAAGAAGCTAACACAGTAACTAGTTGAGGAGGAGGAGCAGTTAGTCAAAATAACTGCTTTTCTCCCTGAGGACTTTTGGGTTCTGGAAATATTTAACAGATGAAATAGCAAGAGCAGCTGTCCTAAGGGAACTATCAGAGAGGCGTTTGACATTGCGAATCATATAGATTGCTAAATGAATGTTTTGTCTGCAGAGGGCCTGAGGTGTGATAGCGCGGGAGCGGAGTTGAGGGATTTGTCTGGCTGCTGTGATCGCAAATGGCAGCGTGGCAATGGAAGCTCCAATGGTGCAGGCTGTGCCTGCCTGCCCAGCACTTTGGAGAGGGCTTTTGGGGACAGGTGTCTGATGGGGGCCCCTGCTGCTTGCCCTGCCTTTTGAAATTACCCTGAGGTCCAAGTCTGCAGAGCCAGGGGTGAGGGATGCCATCTGCAGTCCAAGGCAGTTGTGCTGCTGGGTTTTGCTGCCCATCGCTGGGGTAGCAGGAGTGGTAAGTGAGGCACCCCATGCCCGTCTGTGGCCTGATCTCTGCTGTCCCTTAAGGGCCAGGTCTGGGTGGAAATTCAAATAGCTCCCCAACAGATATGGGGGACAGGAGGTGCCCCCTGCTGCAGCCCATTGCCTTCTCCTAGGGAGAGAGCACCCATGCGTCCTCAGCTTCTTGCGGCACAGGGTCACTGGCTGCTGCTCTCCTGGGACAGCTCTGCTGCTGGAGTGCTTCCCTGCCCACCTAAGGATGGCCTGCTGCCTCAGAATTAATAATTTAACTGATTATGAAGGCACGTTGGCAGATACTGTAGTACCTGTCAAATCTAACTGCCTGTAAATTTAATTAAGTGTGCAAAAACCGGCTTTGGAGTATACAAAAACTTAATTAGTCAGCAACTTAGAGTTGTTAGCGTGCTCTCCAGGGTAATAACATCCAAAAAAAGGGTACATGAAGGCTGTGATAAAATAATTAAAAGTATAAGATCCTCATGGCATGTTTTCTTTAGTACTCATCTCTGCTATGTATCAATCCTTCTCCAAAGGATGCAGGAATAAAACCAGCAGCATCTCGGAGCTCGGCTCTGATAGTGGGTGTCTTCCCTCAGTAGTGGGGGAGCAATTAATTAGCAAGTGAGATGGCTCAGGTCTGCTCAGTCCTATGCAGAGGATTGAGCCCATTTCTGGGAGCATCCCGTGTGCTTTGCCATCATGTGTCTGCCTGCTGGTGGAGAAAACCACAGTCTTTACAAAAGCATGGATTAGTAATTGACAATTTGGAGACTGTGGAGTGCCTGGGGGAGTTTGTAACTGGGCTGATGGGGAAGTCTGTAATTAATGTATTAAGTCCTTCAAGTGAGGTAATTTGGGAGAGAAATTAGAAATTCTTCAGGAATACTATGAGCAGACTGAGTGGTGGTGACTTGTCCTAGGCTTGTCCCCATCAGAACAGAGCACTTCAGATGTTGGAGTTGCTTCTGGGTTACCGCAATGGCTTTGCAGCAAAGGGCAATGGCTTCCTACCCAGAAAGGAAAACTGATTTAATGTTTGTCTGCATACTCCTGCCACATAGTGCTTACATGGAGAGAAGGATGCGTGACTCGTAGCCAGTGTTACTACAGAGAGGTTTTATACACTGTGACGGGATGGCATAGCGTAACAGTGACTCACTGCAGGTTGTTTGAAAGGAAGGGAATGGGATTTAGTAACACCAAGCGTACCCCATCTGTCACACCCCAGAGATGTACACACTTCGCTTCCTAATGTTCTGCTTCAGCCCTAAGCTGCTGCAACGTGTGTATCCCAATGACCTGTATTTTTGTGGGAATAGCCTCTCCTATGAATGGAGCATGGACTAAAATGAAAGCAAAAAAAATTTCTTAGAGCAGCCCTGAGCCTGACTGCGGATTGTTGCTTGCCCTCTGAGTGCTCCTTGTCTCTCATTATCCCCATGCATCACGGGGAAAAAAAGGAAACAATGAACTTTCTGATCCTTGAAAGAATATATAGAAGTCAACAGTGACTAAGAAATGTCTGGAGGCTGAAATCACTTATCCACTTACATTCAAAAATGAAAGTATCAATAAAATATACTTTGGCTTTTCCCTGTCTTCCCCAGAGCATGGTTTATAATCCCATTCCCTCTCCCACCTACAGCAAGACAGCAAGTTCAGTTTCTGTGCTCTGCAAACCTGACAGAGGAGGTATTTTGGAGGCATTTGAAACTGCCCTAGCTGCCAGTGCCAAACACAGGTGCTGCAGCCTCTCTAAATACTTGTGCCATGGGTCTCACCTGGCCAGCTGGGTGGTCCTGCCTCCCTCCCCAACAGTGCAGAACAGGGGTAGTGAATGGGCGCTCTGCTCTGCTATTTGGACTGGGAGAGGGAAAATCCATTGCCCATCAGTACTGGACTGCCTACCTGGATGGAAGTCTCCAGCATTGCCTGGACCCCTGTTTCAGAGCATGGGACTAGTGGAATTATGCCCTGGGAAGGGGCCTGGGTCCATAGCAAAGAGCCTCTCCAGGGCTGGTGTTTCATGGAGTATCATCATGCTGTATTATCACTTGGCAGTGTACCCATGTGAGCTGAGGTTTGGCATTTGGGGAGTTGATGTAGAGACAAAAAGATGAAGGGAAGAAAGACTGGGTGCTCTGTGTATGTGCATGCATGAAAGCATCTTTTCCTCTGGATTTAATGTTCATCTCTTGAGTTGGTTTCTAGTGAACCTGAAAGATCAAAGCAAAATTTATCTGCAAAGGTTCTGTATCACATGCACAAGGTTCACTCGCTGCTCACACTGGACCTACTGAAAAGATACGAAGATTTGTTGACAATCCTCTGCGGAATTGGGAGCTTGTAATGGTACTGGACCAGAATTGTGCTTAGCTCTGGGTTTTTCCTGTGACTATCCAGCAAAACATATAATATCCAGCAGAAGTCCAGCTACCTTAAAGTCTGTGGAAATTTGAGATTGACTTTGGTAAAAACAGAATTTTAGGTGGTTTTTCGTCACAGGCCTGTGACAAAGTAAAGAATGACTGACAGGATTCAGTAAACTACCAGGTTTCTGAGAGACAGCCTGCATACAGCTGAGTGGACTTAATTTAATGAACTGAGGGATGCCATGTAATCTAACTGCTTATTATGTTAAGAGGCAGCAGGTAATCTAATGATCCACAGGTGGCTATTTTGATTTTACTGCATGAAGTTAAATACATTCTTAACTCTACCAAACCAAACCGAGCACTTTCAGTGCTAGAAGTGGTACAGAGCAGTAGATGTCACCTCACCGGTCAGAGGCGTTTATTCTTTTGGCCTGACCATGCATGATGTAGGACAACTTGTCTTGAGCCATCACATTCACGGTGAGACCCTTTCTGGAGCGGGCAGGACCTGGGGTTTGACTGGTAGCCCCCTCCCACATGCAGAAGTGGGGGGGTGGCAGTGCTGGGGTGCTGGGAGGAGCCCTCCCTAGGCTCTTGGCTGGCTGGCAGGGTGCTGTGGGTGCCTATCAGGATGGTGCAGCCTCAGGCTTCCATGGATCTTAATTTTTGTCACCAAGAGCTCCTTGCTTTAGCAAAAGTCCTAGTGAGGATGTGCCCAGGTTTCTTACTGAAAACCAGCAAATGTAATTTTTATTTTTCATTAAGAACACCTGGTAATTTCCTGCCTTCATATGCGTGTGTAGGTGCTCTGATCAACTGGAGAAGTGCATGTCATTTGTTATTTATTTTTGTGGAATGTTTATGTATATAAAAAAGTATCTATTCACAGCCTGTAATCAGGCTGTAATCATTGCCTGTAATCACAATCAATAAATTAATAGATTAATTAATACATTAACATCAATGAAATATGATTTTTCTATTGATTGTATGTCTGTTTATTGATTTTGGTGCCTGGAAATGCCAGCCTCATCTTTGGGTGTATCTTCAAAGGAGGAAACTGAATTTTAATGGAGTTTGTGTCTAGCACTTAACACTACTCTTCTAGTGTATGCCCTGCTCCCCTTTCTGACAGCTTTAATGTTATTGATATAAACTGTTTCTGATCTTTATCATAAAGCTCAGCTTTACTTTTAGTTGGTTTTGGTTTTATTCAATCTAACTGTAATAACTTAATTTTTTTGTTTAAAATTTCAATCATGCTTACCATATGGTGCATATCATTTATACATAAAAGCTACTTGCTGGTTTACCTTTGGAAATCGTTAGAGCCTTCACAGTAAGAGCTTCCTAACCATCTGCTGCCCTCCCAAACCTTGCATTAATGTAGACATCTGCAGTTGTGACTCCGGGGTTATTGAACAGCGATGTCCAGTCGAATGCCCTTGTGCCTGGCTTTCCAAAAATCAGCACTGCAGAAAGTGATCTCTTTAGCCGCAACAAAAGCCATTCGATTTGCACACGCGGTGG
This sequence comes from Cariama cristata, assembly GCF_000690535.1. Lineage (NCBI taxonomy): Eukaryota > Metazoa > Chordata > Aves > Cariamiformes > Cariamidae > Cariama > Cariama cristata. The sequence continues at coordinate 76,900 of NW_009598470.1, read as the reverse complement.
GCAGGCGCGTGCCCCTCCACGCACCCTCCTGCAGGTCCTGCCGCACAGGCAGAACAAGTGGATTTGGCTGAGAGGACGCAACCGTCCCAATTAGCTGTGAGTTCAGATTGATGTCCTGTAATCCTTTAATGCTAGAGAGGCTCCAGCATTAGACCCCGTGCTAATCCATTTTTAGAATGTGCATCGTGCACAAAGAAGATTATGCCGTTTCAAAATGAGCTAATTATTTGCAGTTAATCAGAGTATCCCTCAAATTACAGAAGAAAATGCTGTAGGTTGAAATCCTTGCCTTGATTAAGTGAGCAGCAAAACTCTCCCTGGCTTTGCTAGGGCAAGACTGGAGTGCTGAAGCACGCTTACCCTGTCACTTCGATGGCTCTGGCTGCCTCACAGCATACTTTATACTCTGGGGTTTGGGGCGTTTTGGTTTTATTTTGCTTTTTACTGTCAAAGTTTTGTATGCAAATGTTTGTCAATGAGGAGGAAGAGGTGGCTCCTAGTAACCTCCAATCTTGCAGTAGATGAAAACAATGGAGGTAATTCCAAAATTTAAATGTCTAATGTTTCCAGTGTTTAGAGATGTGACACTCTTCATCTGAGTGCTGTGTAAATTGCAGGTGAAGACAAAACAGTAATTTGAAAGCCATGCCCTTATTAAAAAAATTAAAAAAGAAATGGAAAAGCTAATTTCATTGTGTGGTTAATAAATGTCCTTTTAATGATTTTTTTTTTTTTAAAAAAAACCCCAAATATTGCTTACTAGAGCTGTTAAAGTTGTTCATACACATTTTTGGCATTCTATTCAACCGCAATAATGAACATTAGACTTAATGCATTTATGTTAATACTGGTCTGTTTTCTCTAAAGCAGAATGCTTTTAAACATGTGCAATGATTTTGCTGTTGAATAGCAGTGTGATGATCAGTAAAAATGTTTTATCTTGGTAAATGATTCAGGTAATATATCAGTCTATAACTGATTCTTATCCACATTAGTCCTTTTAAATAACACAGCAAGAAAACTGTTCTAAAATGTATTAGAGATTAATGGATTAAGAATAGCAGTTAAATGCTGGGATTTCTGATACAAGTTATCTGTTTTTAATGGCCCAGCAGAATGTAATAAATCTTGATGAGCTGGTAAGAGTTTGGGGGAAGAAACTGTACCCTGGGCTGGCAGGTACAGCCACTGAGGTGTTGCATTTCCCCAGTCTGTCCACAGCAGGGTGTAGCATCTGATCTACAGAAAAATAAATGTTCATACTATTCCATGGTGGTGATGTAGAGCTTTTTTTATTTTTAAATTTTTTTTTATTAAATGTCCAGTCACATGGATTTGATTTCTGAAATAGATTATTTTCTGTGATGGAAGTTGAAAAAGTTGTCCACTCTGTGGCGGGTAGGTAAGACAGTCACTGTGTGCAGATGGACAAATGACCAATTTAGGTTACCAATGTGTCTATTCAAGTCTATGGAGAGTAAAAATTAGGCTGAAAAAGCATGTGCATTCTTTGAAAAGAGATCAGTGAAGAGACGTATCTAAAATGCTTTTTCATTTATTATTCTTGACCAAATTCCATAAATGTTTTAATATGAAGTATTTGGTTTTCAGTTACCTCAGTGTATGAATTTTTTAGGAAAGCTGGTGGTGATGGTTATGTTTTGTGGGTAGGAGTGGGGTGGCAGATGGGAAAGTCAGGAGAGGGTTATGGTGTGCTTTTTAAAGGAAATGCAAATAGAAATGTAATTAAAAAATAAAAACGAAAGGAAAAAAAGCATTTCTGGAATGATCTGTTGGGTGAAGTAGGATGGCTGTGCTGTTGAGACAAGTGTTGAGCTGTAGAGTTTTAGCTTCCATCGCAGTCTGGAGCCTTCCTTTCTGGACAGGAATGAGTTTTGATTTCAGCCTGGCAGAAGCATGGATGGGAACTATTTGTGCTTTTCTTCAGCCTGGTGTAACTCCCGCAGCCTGACTGTGGCTAAGCGGTTCGTTAGGGAGTGTAATTGACCTTGAAATGTGCTGTGAGTGCAGAGGACAAACTCTCTCATGCTTTGGGGAACTTGTTTATTACCAGTTGCCTCTTGTTCCTAAGCCTTAATTTAATTCCTTTCAAATTCCTTTTTTCAAAGTCCCTTGAACAAATTCATGTGGAACAAGGAGAAGTGGCAATTAAGGAGTTACAGTGGTGGGTGCTTGCTTGTAGTGAAGGATGTAGAGGAGGAGGGAGCCCTGTAAGCGGGGATGTCAGCAGGGCTTAGCTTCTGTAGAAAGCCCTGTGGACACTGTGCTGCTGCTGCTGTGGTGGACTGGGTCTGTGGGTACCTGCTTTCCTTTCATAGAATCACAGAATGCTTTGGGTTGGAAGGGACCTGTAAAGATCATCTGATCCAACCCCCGTGCAATGAGCAGGGACATCTTCAACTCAATCAGGTTTCTCAGAGCCCTGTCCAGCCTGACCTTGAATGTTTCCAGGGATGGGGCATGTACCACCTCTCTGGGCAACCTGTTCCAGTGTTTCACCACCCTCACTGTGAAAAATTTCTAGTCTGAATCTACCTTCCTTTAGTTTAAAACCATTACCCCTTGTCCTGTCACAACAGGCCCTGCTAAAAAGGCTGTCCCCCTCTTTCTTGTAAGCCCCCTTTAAATACTGAAAGGCCACAATAAGGTCTCCCAAGAGCCTTCTCCGGGCTGAACAACCCCAACTCTCTCAACCTTTCCTTATAGGAGGAAAGGAAAGGAGATACCAGTAGTGGAGCTGAATGGAAAGTGTAGCTGCATGTTAATTTTGCTGTAGTTATTTTACTTAAGCATCTTTCTTGCTGATTTGAACTTGAAATAGGGTGCAGCCGCTCTGCCTTGCTGTTTGTGCTGCATAATAGGAAATGAGCAGAGTGTGCTTCTGAGAGGGCAGCATGCTTGTAAAATTTTTGTGAGTTTGAAGATGAGATTGGTGCACAATGTTCTCTTAGATGGTGAGGCAGATGTTAAAATGATCTGCATGTGGTATAGTATCCATATCTGTTCAAGCCTTTGTTGCATCTGCTGCAGCTGTTCAGGTGAATGCACTACGATTTCTTTACTCCAGCCTCATGGTAATTTACACAGATCTTGCAGATCCCAATGCTCATGTTCCTTTAGCTCCTGGGATGCGAAAAGATATATTTGCCTAAAGCTGTGAGGTGGCTGGGTACGGCATGATAGCTGGGGGTGGGATGTGTGAGCGGAGTGCCTTGTCCCCTCCAGGGACTCCTCAAGTGCTCTGTATCCATCTCCTTCTTCATCTGCTGGCCTTTGCTGTGTGGAGGGGTGGACTCTGGAGGTGGTCAAGCTTTCTGTTCAAGTTTAGGTCTGAAATCACTTTGCACAAATTTTTAACTGCTTGTCTCCATTATTACTTTCTCACTATTGTCCATGGTGCTTTTTGAGCTGGGGCTGTACCCATCAGCTGCTCTGAAGTCTGTGCTGGCTGAAGGGTGAGGGCATGGACAGGAGCAGACATGAGGGACCAGATGGATTGTAAGTCATCTGGGCAGTGTTGCCTACTTCAAGATGACATTTTCAAGTGGCTGTGTCTTTTACATTTTGCTTTAAAAAAAACCCCTTTGTCTCCACCAGCAGACTTGTTTCTGGACTAGATCCTGTCAATTGTACTAAAGTCATGCCAGTTTGTGCGTATTTATTTCATTGCAACATCTTTTTAAAAATGGTTTAATACAATTTCAGCAGTGGAAGGTGTGTGCTTTGTCTTGTTACTTCCAGAGTAAACTGCTTAATATTACCTACTGCTGTGTAAGGTGACTGCTGGCAGTTTAATTAAATGAACTGTTTTTCTGCCTGAGGTTCAGCTCCTCTTGTTGCAGCTACTTACCTTAGAAGAAAAGGTGTGGTGCTCGTTGCACAGCCAGAAAATTCAGGTGTAGGGATGTCCATTTCCATACTGGAGGAGGGATTTTGATCATGGTCTACCAAGTCGCAATTGACTATGCTGAGGTTTAGGTGAGGAGTTCTGTAGAAGCCCCATTCTGGGTCCATCCTGTGGTGGAAAACCTTGATTTCTGCAGAAGGCAACACTGGCATTTTGGATGTGGCTGATCCTGACCAGGCTTTGACCATGAGGCTGAAGAAACCTGCACCTGGTAGCCCTATGTTCCTGTTCCCAGGGATCCCTGGAGACTGCCCGAGTGCACCTTTGTGCACAGTTGCTCATTTTTCATTAGGCAGTGATTTGATTAGATAAAAATAAAAGTTGCTTGAGCATTCACTTTTGCAGTGATGCATAACAAATTTATGCAGATTCAAATAGGACTAATCTGCATGCAAAAATATAAAAATGTGATTACTAACCCATATGCACCTGTACTGAAGTTTAATCGGGTACAAATATGAACAGGAAGAAAGAAGCTTAACAAAATGCACAGCCTTGAATTTGAGTACGAATTAATGCGAAGAGATCCTTATAGTGTTAATGATGATTCAGGTGTTTCCGGAGTAAATTAAATATTTCAATAATTTAAGAACACTGTTATTCTTTAATAAACTTTGACTTTAGTGAAAAAAATAATCCTATTTTTTGCAGGCTTTTCAGTGTTTATTTCCTTTAGCTATCCTGTTCTAATGGCATTCAGTTAATGTCCAGGCTCACCCTGAAAACACAAATGATTGATTCTGATCATGCGTGAATCAGTTTACAATGAATGTAGTTTCCTTCACATAAAGGAAACTTTATTAATGCTAACAGTGCACTGGGAGGTCAGGACTTAGGAGAGCTTTAAAGAACATGTTATTCCTCATTTTTATAATAATTTTCACAGTGTTCAGAGATTCATTCATCTAACCCTGCAGCTTGTGTTGAAGTTCAGTACTACAGCATATCACTTTGCTGTGAAGGTTTTCATGGTCCAGGAAAGCTGGATGTCAGTGGGAGTGCATTTTACCTGATGTTTCGTGCTTCCAGGATGCCCTGAGAAGGCTGTTAATGTTCCATGGTTGAGCAGAGGAGAGTGAATTCGGGTTGTAGAAATGAATGAGTAATGAGAAGAAAAGCTGAAAGCCAATTATCATCACTTACTTCTCATTCTTAGGGCATGTATCTGAGGGGAGGCTCCAGCCCTTGTGGTACCCATCTTCACAAAAAGCCCCATGTCATTTTTGTAATGAAGCAAGTGAATGGAAAGTATTGCTGCCTGGTATCATTACTGTACTGAAGAGCTGGCAATGCTTGAGCGAGGTTTTCTCACAGACTGAAGCGAAGTATTTCCTTTGTAAAGAGTACGGCTCTGGGAACATAATCTCTTCACCTGGCTGAGGAGGCATGAGCAGCCAGCAACATGGCCAGCTTGCCTCCCTCATGTGCAGCGTGGGCAACCCTGGTCATTAGAAATGCTTCCATGTAAAATCTATCCAGAATGGGTTTCTTGAGGAGCAGGCTTGTTACTATGGGAATGATGCTTGATGAGGACAGCCGTTCTTGGAGAACCTACCAAGTAAACATTGCACATTGTGACCACCAGCAGTTGCAGCTGGGTCCTGCTAACCACTTTGGGCTAGGAATGGTTCTTACAAAGAGATTTCTGACACGTTTTGATGGAAAGCAAATGCAAGTAGTGGGAATGCTTTAAGTAAACTGAGCTGACATCAAATAATCAAAACCACTTAGCGCTGTGACACAAAGTGACAGCATCACAGAATTTAAAAATTAAAGTTGACACTCTGTCCTGTGCATTAGTAGATAGAAGAACGACCAGCACTGTGGCGTGGGTTAATCATGGAGCATCAGGATTTCCTCTGAGTGACTGTGACACTGTGAGGTTGACCCATAACCCCAGTGTTGTTTTAAGCAGAGGAGTGGTTTTGTATACAAATGAACAAGCCCTTGAAAAGGTAAACTGCTTAAAAAGTGTCCTGCACAGAAGGCTCAAAGTGGAGCGTTGTGTGGGAGGAGTGACTAGTGTTATTTGCCATAACGACCACTGTGCCGGTTGAAAGCTGTGTGCGCTGAGACAGGGTTTGTGATTGGAGCCTGGCTAGGCAGAGCCTACCTGGTTTAGTAAGAGTATCCTCAAATGACTGTAAGGGGAGCCTTAGATTTGGGTTCCTGTTGAAGTTACGCATCCGAGACCTCTCTGTTTATACATACTTCCCAGAGGAAACAGTCCATATTATTTCCTTTAAGCAGTTACACAGGATATATGCTACTCACAACAGCTGCTGCTTGCAAGAACCTTTGTTAACATTACCTTTGCCAGAAAATATTCAAAACTGAAAATAAAATATCTGTAGCGGTGTGTTCAACTCAGCAGGATGCTGCATTGGTGCCAGGATGGAAGGAGACAGAATAAAAGAATTCTGTAGCAAATAAGGTATTAATCTTTAATGGGCAAAAAGAAGAAGAAAGGATGGCCTGATTTGGCAGTGCTCACAAGCACCTTTCAAGGCTTTGTAGTCTTGGGGCTGTACTGAGTTTCCAAGAAATATCTTCATGTTCTAGGCCCTTAAGAAAATTAAAGACGGTGAGGGAACCACCTAACCTGTTTATACACTAGCAGGCACAGTGCTGGCTTTACCAGACATGCTAAATCTTGGTTATCAACTGTTTGATCAGGCAGATGGAAAAGGCTTTTATCCTGCACTACCATCCACAAGGTCTCAGAGCTGATAGTGAGCTGAAGACAAGGACGGGTTGTTCCATGGGCCCTGGAAGATCTGATGATTGCTTATCAGCAAATGACTAAATTACTTGAAAGCAGACAAACGAGGATGTGCAAGTGTCGTAGGTGAATAAGCTTCTGAGAGGTCAATGTTCTGGGGGTGTTTCTGGGGTCTCAGGTTGCTCTGACAGCACTGGCCCTTTCAGAAGGCGTTTGCTAGTGTCTGAATGATATTTTAGAGAGCTTAATGAGCCCTTGGGGAGAGGATGGAGGGGTTTCTTAGTAGAAAAGGGGGAGAAAGTGTACTGAAAAGAAAAAAAAAAAAGGGAGAAGGCAGTGAGGAAGGCTTGTCTTTTTTGTAGTTATTCCGTATTTAGATGGACTCTGTGCTCTAGGATCTGCAAACAGCCTGTGAGTATAAATGCTCCAGGAGAAGGTGGTATTTCAAGAAAAATACTCTGATATTCCAGGCTCAAGTGAGCTCATGGTGTATGTATAGCCAAAGATAGCTTTGACTGTGTCACTGCCACTGGTTAGATGACGTGGCATCATCCAGCATTGCCCTAGAACATGCTCAGGCCATGGAGGTGTGATGCGTGGGTATAGAGCGAATGCGTATTTAGAGCTTGACTTTACATTTAGGTGTAGAAAAACTGAGTTTTCCATTTTGGTTTACCTAGGGTTTGGGATTGCAGGGTGGTGTGGGAGTACCTTGAACATTCAGGAAAGGGAATCCAATGAGATGCTAGAAAGTCACCATAGAAACATTCATATGTTGAAAGTATGACAGAATTGTTTCTGTAGCTACTTCCTGCAGTTTTAAAGGCTGATACTTTTCAGAAATAGCGGAGTGCAACCAATTAATTGAAATGGGGAGATTCAGAGTATTGGACACTCGGATGCCTGAGTGTGTGGAGGGATGGGGATGCTTTTGGATCAAGTCCTCTGCTGTAGTAGGCAAACATGTCACATGCTCCCCGTAATTTTATCCACATGTATTGAGAAAGCAGTTGGATCTAGGCTCCCAGTACTGCTGCTCCCTCAGAACCACTGGACTCTGATGACTGGAGAACTCCTCATTCCCATCTAAAGGTATCCACGGTTACTTGGGGCTGTGTAAATAGCTTCTCTGCCTCACTGGTGCTTTGCCTTGATGTACTTACGAGTCAATTATTTTGCTACCTTCGTCTTGTAAAATTGAATCTTGGTTTGCCTAGTCTCCTAGATTATCCTTCTCAGCACTCCTTTCAATGTGAATTTTTCAGTCATGGGTGACTGGAACTGTGCAGTTCTGTGGAGCCTTCCTCCCATCAGCTTGTCATGCCCCATGGATGCATGATGTCTTGCAGTGGACATGTCCAGGGGCCAAGGATACATTTCACTTTAGCAAAAGCTTCAGGGTGGTTTGTATTGGAGTTTCTTGTAAAATGAAGTGTTGGACACTGAATTGTCCTCTACAAGAGGTCAGAATTGTTGTTCACATCTCCAATGCTGCAAGGGAATATTAAACATTAATTAACCATTACATCTGTTTAAAATTCACATGGCAGTTCTTGCTTGCACAACAAATAACCTCTTGCTCACTGGTAGTTTCTCTAGCTAAATGGTATTTTGCCTCTGTCTTCATCTTGTTTCAGAAGACTAGGGAACTGAAAGAAAGAGCCATTGGATGTTATTTGCACATGACAACAGCTTTTTGTGTGCTGTTGGCATTGCTGTGTGTGGTTGGCTCACCAGGACACCTGGAAGCTCTGGTAGGTGCTTGGAGTGCAGATGAGGAGCTCAAAGCTTCCAGAAGTTCTTTGCTGCGCTTCAGTCTGATGGAGCAGCGGGCCTTCCTGAGGCTTCTGCTTTCACCTGTAATAATTTCACAGATAGAAATTAAATGGGGTAGTATGGCAGTAACCATTGATTGGCCTGTCTGATAGATAATCTGTGGAGACAAAGAAGCTTTGTACCCAGTTCAGAAGCCACGTTTGGTCAGTTTTGTTTTTTTGAATCTGACTATATGTATTTGTAACAGCACACTTCTGAAGTTCTGTTGACAGTACTGAGTCTTCAGGTTCCTACTTTTTATCCAGAATTCTTGAGCATGCAGAAAAACCTTTATAGAAACCGTAGGGTAAAAAGGATGGTCTTCAGGTGAGCTGGTGAGCAAGTATTACTTGGACCAGTTCTAACAGAAGGTAATCCAACTTGTTCTTAAAACAAATTAAGAACAAATTGCTTAGTTTTAGGTAACCTGTACTGCTCTGATGTTTCAGTGTCTTGCAGAGGGATTTCTAATGTTGAATGTCAGTCACGTGTGCTGCAAAATAATGTTGTGAAGATGAGGATGATTGCTTGGTTTCTGGCATTGCAGTATTTTCCGTTCTAAAAGTGTGCTGTATTCCTTTTGAAAATGGAAGAAAAGTTAAAGCCATGTGTATAAGAAATGTGCAAATGTGCTATCAGAAGAAATGGAGGACCCAAACTAGACTGAAGGTTCATGGTGTTTGGTTTTTGGCATGCTTGCTAAGATATTTTCAGTCTCACAGAGCTTTACTGAGAAATTAAAGAAGAATAAGAGCTAATGGGAGAAAGGGGATATTATTTTCTTAGCTCCTGCAGTGAGCAGAAGAGTGACCATACAGAAATAGTGTCCAGTGTCAAATTAGGAAATTGAATCAATTTGTCATGAATTTCCATCCACATGCCATAGAGGACGGTCTTAATGGTGCTATGACTCGGAACTAGTCCTCAGCAGGGCACTTGCCTGAGGAAGCTGGAAACATCTGACTGGACAGTTGGTGAGAACTGGGCTAGAGTGAAGCCAGTCGGGATTTTCACTCTGACTTCAGACGCATTAGGATTTAATCTTTCTTTTCTTTTTTTTTTTTTTTAACCTGGTCAGAGTAGGATCCTGTAGGGCCTTTGGTTGAGGTGTGTTAATCGCTCATTTCAGTGGCCCTATCTTTGATGGATGTGGTCATCCTCTAGGAATTTATTATTTCACAGTAAAATATTTAAGACACCATTTTCATAAAAACTTTCTCCGATAAATTGCTTCTTGTCTTGGACAATCACTCTAACTTGTCTACCAGTCTCCCAGTTCTTTTCAGAATTAATGGCTTGACCCAGTTACACAATTCTTCCCTCATTCTTTTTTTTTTTTTTTTTTTTTTAGTATCTTGGGTAGTCATTTATTTCCCATCTCACTGTGTGTCGAAATGACCTGTCCTATATTTTTCTAGTTATTTAGCTCCTGTTGGGTAATGGGAGTTTGTAGAGGTTTGACTTCTAGTACGAAACAGGCATGTTCTACTCTTTTTTTGTAAGTTCTTACAGGAGCTGTTTGGTAATGGCTTTTGTATTGTGCAGGGCCTGGTGCTACATGATACTGCACAGCAAAAAATGTGAAGCAGTCTTCATCAAATGCCTTGGTTTTGAGCAATCTCTGAACAACATTCTGAAATTCGCTTACACTTTTTTTTTCCCTTCTTCACCCCTAAATATTGCTAAATTAGTGAGGTTATAACTAAGTCAATTTTTTTTTCTTAAATAATGACATGTTGAGAATTTGAAGCTGTAATGTCATGTTCTTTTATTGCTAATACTCACTGTAGATTGTGTTTTTCCTCACCAGCACTTTTCCAAACTGAAAGTAGGTGGGTTTCTTTGTGCACTGTTTAATTGAATCAGTTGAAGTGAATGGCAGTGGGCTCCCATTCTGCATGTCATCCTTGTTGTGAATTTTGAAACAGCATGTATGGTTCTAATACAAATTTTGTCTATGCTGTTATTTCAGTGCTATTTTTTAATATAACATTTACAAAAACATTGGCAATCAAAGAACTTGTTACCATTTGTGCTAATTTCAGGAGATGATCACAGGACTATGTAATTAGCATTGATTAAACAAGGAGCTGAATGGAGAGAGGCTACTTATGAGATAGGAGAGCAGGACGTTTTCACTGCTAGACAAGGAACACTTAACAGTATGTTAATGAATCAAGACAGCTGGAGAATTCATAAAGGACAAATCAGATATGATTACTTCTGTTACAAGGCAATAGGTAGGTCACTGGGCATTATAAGATACTTAGGATGGTATCCTGTACTATAGGGAAAGTAAGAGATTTATGTGATGAAAATCCTGTTTCACAGCCCTAATAAGCTTGTTAATAATAATTCAGTGTGTCATGGCATTTAGCAAGGATTTCAAATTTTGTCATGTAGAATGAGGAGAAAGATTCAAGTGGAAAAAGAAGAAAGACTTTGCAATGAACATTTTTTTGTACAGTAGTGTAGGCTAGTATCACTATTGGAGAGACTTGCAGGGACTGCAATTTCAAGTCCAGTTCCACAGTGCAAAGAAAGGGTGGTTCCACTTGCATTGCTTCTGTGCCACCAGCCTGTCTTTAACATGGGGCTACATTAGTAGAGAATTTGGTGGAGGGAAGTAGGCAGGGCCAGTTTGCTTTTATCGGTACAACAGGCCATTGCTGCATGAAATGGTGTGTGCTGAAGGATTTCTGAGCTCTCATGTGAAACGCCTCGTGCAAGCAGCTCAAAAAAGCTTGTGTTCTTCCTTCACCATTTTGCAAACAAGGCCCTGTGGGTGAAAATTGATAGGTACAGGCTGTGTTTCTCACCTTGGCATTCACCCACCTGCATGAGCTGAGCAGATTGATGCTTACCACCTGGAAAAGGGACGGAAATTTAGGGTGTTGAAGTCTAGGAATGAGTTTGAGTTCTGTGTCCCCTTGCAGTGGAGTTCATGCTATGCGTTACGTTAGTTAGGTGTACCTAACTCATTCAAGCAGTAGCTTTGGATGCCTGAATGGGTTACCGTTTGGGTGAATCTACCCTGGCTGTAGTGGTCTGGAACCCTTTGAAGACCTCTAGTTTATCACCCAAATGAGCAGAGTACTTAGATCATGCCATTTCCCATCTAATCCTCTTCAGGCTTGACTGCCTCTGTAATTCCTTGGAAGGGCCACTCAACTTCCCTGCTCTGCCTTTCTCTTCAAAGCCAAAATCCCAATGTCAGGGCAACTTCCAAAGTCTATTTTCTCTTCTGTATTTGCCATCGGAAGAACTTGTCCATGAGGATTGGTCTTTCTAATGGATGTTGCTTCTGGGACTGACCACTTGTATATTCTATACCAATGTGAAAGTCTTATGTCATTGGGGTTGACGTGCTGGAAAGCAGCACAGTGGAGAAGGACCTGGTGGACAACACGTTAATCATGAGCCAGCAATGTGCCCTCGTGGCTGAGAAGGCCAATCTTGGG